>NW_021940813.1:19251869-19546901 GCF_001715985.3 Manacus vitellinus
AGGAAAATGAAAAGGAAAAGAAAAAGGGGATAAGGAGAAAAACAGTGGTGGTGGAGAAGCAGTTGTTCTAAATTGCTTGAGAAAGTGTAGTTAATTGAAATAAGTAGGATGATCCAGCAACAATCCAGTTTTGGGAAAACAGTAAAATTTCATTACAATTTTTCTGATAAAACAAAATATTTCACCTTTGGTACACACCCTCAAAAAGGAAAAAAAAAAGGCACAAAAACACTTCCTTTTTTTTTTTTTTTATTTAGTCTAAACTTTGCTGCACAAAATGTTTTAGAACATAAGCCACAGTTCTCAAGGAACACTGAGTTTAGTCCTGAGGTAATATGATAGGTAAGTCTATACTTTTGTGTTCATGGGGGGAAGTGAGAAAAACATAAAGAGGAAGGCTTGATGAAGACCTGCTTACAAAGAACTAGAATTATAATCTAGTAGTGACAGAAAATTTGAGAGTAGCATTACACCTCACAGATAACCCTGTTCACTGAATAAATTCTGTTTTCTCAAGCAATATAATGCATCGTGCATAAAAAAGAAGGGATGCAGGGATGACTGGTTTGTTTATTTGTATAGAATTCCTTTAGGCATTTTCCTGCAATAGGTGTAATTCTTTCAGAATCTACAACTAAAACAGTGTACTCTAATAAATAAAATCCTCAGGGAATCTCAGATAATTACTCCAGTTCATAAAAACAGCTCCAATTCTCAACAAAATATATGCCTCAAACCCCTTAAACAGTAACAAATTGGCCTAGAGAACAACTTTGAGAACAATAAAATTAATGTGGTTATTTGTTAATTTTGAAACAAACTAGTTCCTGACTAAGAAAATAATAAATAAATTTCTCTCTAAAATCCATTACTCTGAATATATTATACAAAAATAGATCACTAGATAGTTTCTACTTGTGGAAGCCGGAGTTATTTCAAGCTTAAGGACTCTGGTTATAGCTTTGCAAGCAATTTGCTATCACAATTTCCCCATAAGGATTAAATCCTTGTTTTGTTGCACAGAGAGATGTCAGAGCTGTTCTGGATAGCATGTAGCCAACATGTAGAAGATGAGCTCATTAACTGCATCTCTGGGATACCTTGCATTGGCAAAGTTCCTGCATGCTCCTCCTTGGCAAAGACTTGTATTTTCCAAAATCTGTAGGGATTGGTATTGCTACTTGTCCTTGCCAGCAGATCAGTACCCCTGAGGCATAACTGAAGTTCTGGCTACAAAGCAGCAAAAGACAGTTTTTTAATGTTTTTTTTTTGTATCATAAGAAAGTACATAAACCAGGATGTAGTGTTGATAAATACAACTAAAAAATTGCGAAGTCTGTTTCATAAAAAAATTTATTAGTTTGCTACCAGTTCTTCCATACTGGACTATGTAGACAACTGTTGTAGTTTTGCCTGTGACAGAGTTAATTTGCTTCTTAGCAGCTGGTACAGTGCTGTGTTTTGGGATTTAGACTGAGAATAATGTTGATGACACCTGACATTTTGGCTGTTGCCAAGTGTGTGTGTGGGGGGGAAGGGACAGGTCAAATTTCATGAAGGTGAGATGGTGCCCTGGCCTTTGGAACCTCCTTGGGCAGCCCCAGAGCACCTATCAGTCACTGGACACTGGGACCACTGCCCCATACACACAACCTGGAGCCCCCAGCCCACCCCCAGATTGGCTGCCACACTGAAAGACCTGCCTGGGTGTGGTGGTGGGGTTGGTCACAGGGGGAGCAGAGCAAATGAAAACAGCAACATGTAGTGGTCTCCATGCGTTCAGAACCTGCCATCTTCTGCACTCCTGGTATTCAGATCTATACAGGCTCTAGGGATGGTAGCTATAATTATCTCTTTTTCTCTTTCTTTCTTTACTTGTTCTTCTTCTCCTAATCTCCTTACTTCATATTTTGGGTCACCTAAAACCAGATAGGTTGGATTTTTTCAAGTTTATATGTTAGCATGTGCTAAGTCAATGCTTTGTGGAATGCTTTATTTTGGTCAAATGTTGCCCTTTAACTTTTGACAAGTTCTATTATTTTCTAAAGTTTGCCAATAAAAGTATTTTACTTTCTGAGAAAACATGAGCAGCATCTTCTTCCATATGCTATCTCAAGGTATAAAAGAATGGAAGGCCCTTTTAATAAATTGGGCTGGTGAATTTTTGGAGCCGTGTATATTTTTAAAGTAAAACCCCATTGATGAGTTCATAGCTCAGAGTCCGGGATCTTACAGTTGCTCAAGAAGCCAGAAGGGAGCAAGGGTAGGACAGATGACCTGAACTGATCAAAGAGGTATTGCATACCATAGAACACCATGCCCAGTATATAAATGAGGGAGTTAACCAGAAGGAGGCCAATCACTGATTGGACACTGGCTGGGCATCAAGCAGCAATTCTACTGGGCATCACTTGTCTTTCTTGGATTCTTGTAATTGCCATTATTATTATTATTAACATTATTTTCACATTTACTATTAATATTATTTTCACATTTGCTATTATTATATTTTGTTTCAATTATTAAATTGTTCTTATCTCAACCCACTAAGTTTACTTTTTCTTTCTAATTCTACTCCTCCCTGGGCTGGGAGTGGGGACTGTGAGAGAGATGTTGCCATATGGGATTAAACCATGACAAGATCTTACAGAAAGTTAGGTGTTCTTGGCAACGTACTACAGTATGTCAAGTAAAATTTGCCTCATGTAAGCAGTATACAAGGAACCTAAACTGGCAGGAGTCTAACCTGTGGGAATTCTTTCACTATAAAGTCACACAAAGCTGTGGAACGTATGTTATGATCAGGTCATTAAAATTATTGGAGAGATACATTTGCCCGAATTAAGGTGCAAATGAGACCATATGCCGAAGCCAATAGTATGTATTTTCATTTGATAGTGAATGTGAGGCTGAGAGATATAGAAAGAAATAGGAAAAGGAGAGAAGAAGCAGTGGAGAGAGAAAGTGAGTGCACACTCCTTAGATTTCTGTGACAACCCATTTATCCTCTTCTTGTGGCCTTCTTGGTGGTGAGTCCCAGTCTTGTCAAGGTGATGGTTGCAGTCTGGATCTGTCAAGAGAAGTCCAGGGTGGTCAGGGAAGGCCAGGGTGGTCAGGGAAGAAGCCCATGTGGGAAGTCCATGGTGGGTTTTAATACTGGATCACAGAATATTTCAGGAGTCTTTGACACCTTCTAAGATGTTACAGCTGCCTGTTACATCAGCGCAGTTGAGTCCCTTATGGTCCAATATGACCCATTAGCAGAGATGAAAATCTTAAGGCTTCCTATGAATGTCCCAAGTACATTTCCAATTACAATTTAAATATCAGAAATCAGGCTTCCAAATCCATTGGAAAAAAGATGGAATCATAGAATCAAAAAGTTAATGTAAAGTTAAACTCTTCTAGAAACAATGAAGTTGCAGGAGGACTGCAGGGAGAGCAGTTGGTGTCTATGATTTGCAGCTAAGATGTAAAGGCAAGATAGGAATAAACTTTCAGTTACTTGCCCTTTAATTTAATTAATTTTCATTTATCATCTTCAGTCTCATATAGACTGAACCTTTTGCTATCGTTTTAGTATATAAAAATGGTATCTTCCAAAGAAACATAAGTCTGACATACCTATTATGTACATACTAATGACACACAAAAAACTTTGTGGTTTGGGGTTTGTTTGTTTGTTTGTTTGTTTTTGATTTTGTTTTTACTATTACTTTATTTGCAATTTTCTATTAATAACTCATTTATTTCCAGGGTTGATCATCCTAAAACTGATATTGTTTTGAAACTAACTTTAGGTATTGTAGTATAGTTTCTAAATCCTGCACTAGAATTCTAGTTCCAGAAAAAAACAGACAACTTTTTTTGAAGATTTTTCACTTTCTAAGCCTAATGGTTGAAACGGTTCTTATGAATGTGTTCTTGGGGTGTATGTACATTGTCTCTATCGACTACAAAGAGAATACAAGGTTACTGTCTCAGATAAAAAACATCTAAAAAAATTTTAGAATTTAAAAAGAGTTGCTTAGCAGCTGGTAGAATATTTGGTGAATCTATCTAAAAGATAATTGATGACTTTTCCAGAGATTTAAGAAGGTAGATGTCCATTGCATTTGCTATGAGAATATATAGGTTGGGTTTTAGGAATTGCTCTTCTGTTGCCCACTTTTTTCTAACTGAGAAAATACTTATCTGATCAGAAGCAGGGAAAGACTATACATTACTGTTAGGAATCTAAGACCTGAGTTGACTTTAAATTTTGCAAAAATGCAACTTTTATAGTAACTTGACACATAGGGATACATTGAAGAATGAAACTAGAGAGAAAGCACTATTGATCATGGAGTCAGGACAAATTTCAGGTATAGACTGGGTATAAATTATCCTATCCCTTTAAGAACAAAATCAGAACTATTTTACTTATCTAATTTTATTTATATACTTTTTTTTGTGTGTTATGCATGATGTGTGTTATTTATTAAAAGATACAAAAATTTTATGCTGTTACTAGGACCATCAAATTTTGTTTTACACTATCCTCAAAAAAGAATGACTTCTATGAGAATGAAAATATATTAGTAATGAAACTTTTCAAATGTGCAATTCATTTAAGAACATATAAGAGATGAAAATTAGCTCTTATTTCTTTATTTTTTCAGTAATGTAACTTGTATGAACCCGAAATATAAATTTCATGTAAGTTCAAATACACATTTCAGAGAACTATAATTTTTTAGAGTTTTTGGGGTTTTTTTGTTGTTTTCTTTTTACAATATAGATTATATATTCATGATTTTATTGCTCAATAATATTCTTGTTTGAACCTTTCTTTGGTTTTCATAAATTATTTAAATACAAAGGAAAGTCTTCACACAGAGCAAACTGCAGTTATCATAGTATGAGTTCTACCTAGAATATACAGCATAAATATAGAATGTTCATTGTTTTGTTTGGACATTTTAATTTTTTTTAAGAACCGGTCATTGAATTCACATTATTGGCAAGGTATGACCACGTGATCATCCCAGTTACATTGACTCAATAGATTAATTCAATTCTAAGCAATGAATATTTCTTAGGTGAGATAACACAGTGAGGGAAAGAAAGTATTTTCTTTGCCCTTCTTTTTGATTAAATTAACCTACTGGAGAAGAAGACCCTTTAATCCAATGAAACAAGTACAAAGTTAAAGCCATGCAGCTCACAATAAAAAAAGCAACTTTGGGATTTTTATACAATTAGGAGTGACAGGAACACAGTATAGAGCAGGGAAAAAAAAATTATGCCCACAATTATAAATAGGTTAGAATTCTTAGAAAGAGAAGTCTTAGAATGAAATAATACTTCATTCTACGGGAAATCACACAAGTAAAACAAGGAAACACTAAAAGAGAGAACTCTTGTATTTACCATTTCAATTGAAACTGACATTTCTTTTTTGACAGATCCAGACTGTCTTTGAAAAAACCCCAGTCTATCTTTTCTTATATTGTTTTATTTTTTTTTCTGTTGTTCAGAAGGAGATTAATTGACCTCCTCATTTAATGAAAAAGGATTTTTCTTCTTTTATTCTTTGCTTCTTCTCAAAGTTATCAGTTTTCAGGGATAAACAGCATTAATTAATTCACTTTAAAAAACTTATTTTCCATAACTGTCTGGGGTTTTGACCAGGGCACAGTTAATTTTTTTCGCAGTAGCTGTGAGGGAGCAGACCCTGGAGCCATGTGGGCACTTCTCGGTTGTTATTCTACATCACCTCACATCACTGCTGGAGGATGGAAGTAAGGGAATTTCACTTCCAAGAAAGAGGGAGGCATAGCTTGCAGTCAGGAAGAAAAGCATGGGTGTGGAAGCTCTGTTTGCCATTTGTGCCACATCAGCTTGATCCTGGTGAGCAATTTTTGCATGTAAATCACCCTCTTTTTGTATTTGTTATTGATGTTTTTGCTGTTACTGTTTGTTTTCTTATCTTGTTGCTGCTTCCAGTACGTAGTTCTTATCTCAACCTGTAATCTCGGCCTTTTGTCTCTCTCACTGAAGGGGGTGGGGGAAGGGGAGCAGGAGTGCCATTCCTAAACCATGGTAATAACTGTGGGGTTTTTCCCACCTATGTATCTTGGATATTTTTATCAGTTTCCTGGAACACTGTTGGAGGTTGGCTACCCAAGTTCTTTTCCTCTCACTGCCTTCTTACCACAAAGACAATTTGGCTGCAGGATCAAGGGAGAGCCATGGCTTCTTGGAATACCTGAGAGAAAAAGACTAAAACTGACAAGAGTCTCCATAATAGGAAAGTGTGATATCAATTTTTTGAACAAAAATGTCAGAAATTCTGAACAGACATTCTGTTTATTTTTTTCCAAAGAAATGGATATCTCACAAAATTTCAAAAAAAAAAAAATTCTCACAAAAATTCCAAGTTTTTTTAGCTTTTGAAGCAAAATATTTCATTTTTTCTTTTTTTTTTTTTTTTAAGTGAGTTGTTATATCCATGTATTATGGATGAAATTTCTTTTAAAACTATTAAATTGTAAAAAGATCAAAACAGAATTTACAGTAACATTACTTTCATCCATTTAAATAAAATATAGCAGTATTGTAATAAAAAATGCTTTCCAGGATCAACTTACTAAAGCTTTATATGCATCATGGGTCATACCTAGAAAGTTCTGTTTCAGGCTCCTTCTGTATTGATGTCACTGCTGGACCTGTATTTTATGAGAAAATCTATGAGCTGTATCAATTGCGTCACTGCGATGACTTTGGTATCTGCTGTAACACACACAAAACTATATCAGTAGTAGTGTTGCACAGATGGCTTTCCCTTCAGTAAATTGCTTTTATGTGAATTAGTAAGTGTTCAAAATACAAATTTTGATGATTTTACTCTCTAAAAATGATACGTACTTGTACACAGAGTAGATACAATTGAATAGTCTGATGTCAGAGAAAACAGTCATGACTGTTACAAGATTAAGTGCAATTTTCAGAAAACAGTCATCAAGAAAAACTAATAAAAGTGTTACTAGAGTAAAGAAAGGAGAATCTTTATGAAACAATCACGCAAATGACTAACTGAAGTAAGTTTTAGAATGTTACTGAACCTACCCTCGGGATTTTCATAGAAAGAAACGCTTCAGGTTCTCATCTATACTGACTTGCTGGAATGTGCTGTAGGTAATTAGATATTGATTCTAGTTGTCAATGCATATACCACCTATTGTCCATTTCCATGCAATATGAAATGTATAAAGTTTGAATTAATCTTGGAACTACCTTTGAATAGTTACATTATAATTACATGTTCCTTGCCACTAAGGAAATAAATGCCATTAGAAATTGAAGAGTGCAAGACATTTTAACAGTTAAGTGACTCAAATGTTAAGAGTAGTAACTGAATTTTGCTTACTGCTTTTTTTTCAGACTTACATATATTTATAATGCTTTCTGATCTGATCATGTTTGATCTCATTTGTTAACAAATATCTGTATAAAAAAATTATAATACTGATCAGTAAAATCAATTTAATCTTAGTTTCTTCTTGAAAAGTTATTATGAGATCAATGTCTAGTTCCATTTACAGTAACTATTGTTTTTGGGGTGGTTCATGTAACCTTATAAATCTTTCATTATGTTCCTCTGTGCTCTAATTCATGACATTATTCTTCATCTTCCTTAAATACATTTTTTCTCTAATTTGATCCAAGTGAATAAAGTAAAATAACAAAGCCAAACAGAGTTTTAGAAGAAAAATATAAAGTTGTGAAGAACTAGCTAAATATGCTAGTTTAGCTATAATCAGTTGTTGAATATTTTGCTGGTATTACCATAGGGTGATTTTTGGGCCTTAACTGAGTTTCTGTTTGAACGTGTTTCTGTGTAGATGAAGAACTGAGCATAGAGAGTAGAAGGTTATTGCTTACATGTATTTTTCCCCAATGATATACATCATATTGAGTATAAAGCTAGAGATAATCAGTTTTCCTTTGAAGAAACAGGGGTTTTTTGTTTTTATTGGCTCTGAAAGGACCAATACATTCTAAATGTGTTTCCTTGTTTATCATCTCATCACAGTGTTTCACTATCCTAATGAATTAAAAGTTTTATTTTTCCTTTCTTAGCAACTTCGAATTCTTAAATGTACTTAAAGCTTTATAGGAGCAATGGTATTATATGGATGAACTCCTTTGTCTATGAATCTAGTACCTAATTTATATTACAAAAAGGAAAAGTTGTGTATCATAAAACTTCTTTTCTAAATGACTTTTGTTGCATTTCTGAGTATAAGAAGTCTGCTGATGTGAATTTTGAGTATTAACATAAGTGAGCTATTCCCTGCAAAATTTATGCCTAAAGTTTTGCTTAGAGTAGTTAGTTGGGAACTCATAGCTGAGTAAATCACATAAATTACTTTGATGTATCACCTAAATGTCAGTTGATCAAATTATCTGAGTCATGAGTAATCTTCTGAAGACAGGTACCTTCTCTCTTATTACCATAGAACATGTACAGTATCTTAGTTTTCTTCCTGTCTTTCTGGAAGAAACAGTAGCACAAAACCAGAGCATCCAGAAAAGAAAACAGTGCGCGATACCAGAAACATGTGTTCTAATGAATGGATCTCAAAGAAAAAACAAACAAACAAAAAACACCCCTTCCCCAAGAACAAACGGTAAAGAAAATAGAAGCAAACAAATTATGGCAACATTTAAATACTAGTGATTTGCACAGTCCTACACGAAGTAATTTACCTCTTGCTGTCTCCATTCAGAGAAAAACAATTAATGTTGTAGTCTGCCCAAGAAAAACTAACAGGTTTCTCCTCGTGACAGCTGGTGAAGCCAAATAAATAAGGGGTCTCAACTTTATATAAGCTGGGAACACTCTTTAGACAATAACAGCAGATGATGATCTCATTTCAAAAATTTCTCTTTTAGTGATGCTCATATTAATAGAAAAAATCAGGCTTTAATAGGAATTACTGTGGCATCAAAAAAATTGTTTTCTTCATTCAAGTTGAAAGATTGGAGTCTCAACAGTTACTACAATCAGGAGCTTAAAAAATTCCATTAGCCTTGTCTCTGGAGGAATTGAATAAGGTTCGATCGATGACGTATCAAACAATGAGATCTTAGTTTATAGTAATCTTCCTAACATTGGAGTCCTGCAGGAAAGACCTGTTTTATTGTATATGATAAATATGGAAGATTCCCAGATGTCAAGTAAGTATTTTGTTACTGGTTTGCTAGTAGTACAATAAGTCCTGGTGACAAATGCACAATTTTACGGACACCCTTTCATTTTCCCTTAAGGCTTGTCAGACTGCTACCAACAACTGAGAAAAAGAGGGTTGGGTTGAGATGTTCAGAGGAATATATAATAGGATGTTGCCACAGTCTTTGCTACATTAAATATTTGATTAAACATCCCAGTTTGAGGTCAGGTGGGGGAAAAAATAATCAACGAGAATTAATTATCATCTGCTTGTCATCAGAAATTCATACACTGATTGTTCATTGCATCCTGACAGCTCGGTCTGTTGTCACAGAAGTGCACACACAGACAGTAAAAGTATGTTACAATATTGTCTAGAAGAAATGGTGTCGTGGGTGGGAGTAGAGGCTTTCAGGCAAAGTTTATTAAAGAAGCCCTTCTGTTGAGTCACGAGGTGCAGAAAGGATCCCCTTGCTTTCTAAACTCCTTCTCACAGAGGAGTCTAGGTACGGCTGGATCCAGTCTTGGCCCTAAGATTTGTCACTGGTTTAAGTATAACTTTGTCCTGCAGGATTAAAGATTGCAAACTGAGAATGTTTATATAAAATGAATCATTTATTATTACAAATGATCAGACAATTGATCTTAATGAGAATTATTTACTGTACAATATAAATGCTAAAACTTCTAGTAGTATAGTACAAGACAGGGTAGTGCACTGTACTAAAGCAATTATTGAAGCAATTATAATAAAGCTAGCAAAAATAAATAAATATTAATTAGATTTGGTGAGTGTAACTCACCATGCCATACCAATGCTCATGGGCAGATCTCTTTCTCAGCCTTGATGAGTATCCTTGAGGGATGTTCCCACCCAAGGGAGAAATCTCCACACATACACCCCAAGACAGGTTATATTAAAAGAACCTGACTGGATGAAAGTAGACTGGACTTTTATAGTATAAAGGGATTGACTGACAGCCACCTGACTGGTGGTGATCTCACCATCAGGATGTTAATTCAGGGTTGAAGTCAGACTGGCTTCAACTTCACCTGGCAGCCCTCTCAGCCCACCACTGATAGACTTGCGAATAAGACATTATCCTATTGAGTTTCTTGGTCTGTATTCCAGGGGGAATGTCCTACTACCAATGGTCAACAGTGAATATAAATATAAAAAATGGTCAACATTGAATATAATGGAAAACTGCAACTCCTGAATACATTTTCAGCCAACAGATGCATCTGGCAAGTGAGAAGAATGATATGAATCTGGCATGTGTACTTTAGGAATACAAAATCAGCAGAGGAGTAAAGTGAAAGAAAAAAATAGATGTAAAATACAAAAAGGCCATTGAAACCTATCAAGTCAAATTCATAAACACTGTTTATGAACATGATATTCTTCTATGACAAGATGAGGGAAAGTCTGTGCATGCTGTGTACCTGAACATCGGTAAAGCATTTGACACCATCTCCCTCAGCATTCTCCTGGAGAAAGCAGTTGCTCATGGCCTGGATGAGTGCACTCTTCTCTGGGTAAAAATGGCTGGATGGCTGGACCCAGAGAATGCTGCTGAATGAAGTGAACGGTGATGAATGGACCAGCTGGTAGCCAGTCATGAGAGTTGTTCTCCATGATTCAGGACTGAGATCAGTCCTGTTTAACATCTTTATGGATTATCTGGATGAGTGTATCCAGTGCCCCCTCAGTAACTTTGCTGCCAAAACCAAGTGGGATGAGGTGTTGATCTTCAGGAGGGAAGGAAGTATCTGCAGAGAAATCTGGACAGGCTGGATTGATGGGCTGAGGCCAGTTGTATGAGTTTCAGTAAGGCGCAGTGTCAGGTTCTGCACTTGGGTCACAGCAACTGCCATGCAACACTCCAGGCTGGGGGAAGAGTGGCTGGAAAGCCACTCAGAGGAAAAGGATCTGCAGTGCTGGTTGGCAGCCAGCTGAACACAAGCCAGCAGTGTGCCCAGGTGACCAAGAAGGCCAATGGCATCCTGGCTTGTGTTAGGAATAATGTGGTCAGCAGGATGAGGGCAGTGATTGTCCCTCTGTACTTGGCACTGGTGAGGTCGCACCTGGAGTGCTGTGTCCAGTTCTGGACCCCTCACTACTAGAAATACATTGAGATCTTGGAGTGTGTCCAGAGGAGGGCAATAAAGCTGTGCCTCTTTAGAGAAAATTAACAAGCTACTACAAAGTGTCGGAGTAGTAAATGGTGTCATGGAGCTGACTTTCTTGGGTATTTTAGAGATGTTTATGGTTACTAAATATGTTTTTGGTCCAACTGCATAATATGTCATGTACTTAAAAACACTTGGATGCAAATTCATTAATTTTAAACAGGTCGCTATATCCAGCAGTTTGGCACTTTGAAGCAATTGCCTTCAGATGACTAAATAAATAAATTAAAAGTGAAAAAATAGCTGGAAAATTTAAAACATTGCTAACTATAGTTGACTATTTTGTTTTCTGTCTCATTTACATTGGTGATCTTGTGATTTGAATGTTCATTTACCTTCAGCATATAACTTTGTAGGAAATGGTATATAATTGGCATTCAAATCATTCTCTGTATACTGCTAATAGTGGGTTGCTTCCAGAAGGGGCAAATGTCTTAAGATTCATTAAAAAAATCCAATGTTTCCTTATATGTCATGGGTTTTTTTTCTGAAATAATTTAAATTTAAAGGAGTAAAATAAATTCCACATCTAATCAATATCAAGATTGTGTTTAGAAAATAAATGATACTGTGTTAAGGTAAAAACAATGTACTCCATCACAATAATTTGCATATATTATCGATCATTTCAGTACACTTCATTTGGTATTCTGTGAGATAGCTTTGAATAGAACAGAGCAGAACATAACAGAACAGAATGTCCTCTGCACTGTCATAATATGGGTTTTTTTTAACAATGTAGTAGCATGAAAATCTTCAATATTCAAATCAGAACTGTTTTTCCTTCTATCCCAATGAGATGATTTAATATATAAAAATTTTAAAATGCTGTGTAACACTATCTTGAACTGCAATACATAAATGATGGGATTTGGAAATATGTGTTGCATGCATTTTTAGAGAGGTGTAGCGTTAGGACTGCAAGCAACCACTCTCTCGAGGAAGCTTGGCATGAAGTTTAAAAACCGAACAAGAAACAGACTGATAAGAACAGAAAAAAGTACTGATCTTATTTATGCTGAATAACAACTGAATAATAAATTGATGAAAGTTGCAGATAATATCATGAGCGAGGGCTGGATCTCACAGGTCCAAAGGCAAGTTATGGGAAACAGCCAGACCCCATAGATAAACGGAGGGAAGCACAGGAGAACCTTTGCAGAGTATGATCTTGCAAGAAAGGCGGTGCCTAGGCAACTATATCAGTAACATTGTGCAAGGCTGAGATTACTTACATAATGGTGTGAGAATTGGTTGTACCACCATTGGAAGGCATATTTCCAACTTGGAGAAAAGGGGCAAGCAGGCACCTCAGAAAGTTTATCAGAAGGGCTGTGCTAAGACCTGCAGCCCATACATGCTGGAGTCTTACTGGCTGTAAAACAGCTTTGCGGAAGAGGACCTGGCAGTCCTGCTGCACACCAAGCTGAATACAAGCCAGTAGCGCATCCTTGCAGCAAAAAAACACCCACCAAAACAGCCTCCTGGATGGTATAAGGAAGACAGCTACTACCAGGTTGAAGGAGGTGATCCTTTCCCTCTACTCTACCCTCATGAGAATCATCTGGAGTGTTAGGTCACAGACATGAAGACATAGTAATGAACACACAGAATTGATTCCAGCAAAAAGCCACAAAGATGGCCAGCACCTCTCATAGGAAAAGAGGCTGAGAAAGGTAGGACTGTTCAATTTGGAGTGGAGAAGACTAAGAGGAGATCTTATCAATGTGTTTAAATGCCTTTCGTGAGGGTCTAGAGAAGATAATGTCAGACTGCTCAGTGGTGCTCAGTAATAAGACAAGTCAGCAAATGTAAATGGAAGTGCAGGAAATTCCATTCAAACATAAGAAAACACTTCTATTGCAAGGGTGCTCAAACATTGGAAGAGGTTGCACAAACAGGTTGTGCTTTCTCCATCCTTGGAGATATTCACAACATTATTGGATCAGCCGTGAGCAATCTGCTCTACCTGACTAGGTGGGAATAGAAATCAAATTTCCATACAGATGTAGCAAACTCCATGACAAATAGGGAGTAAATCAATTTGGACTGGAAGTGCAGTAGGATGGAGAAAAGGATGCAAGCAAGTAGGGAGGGCTGCTGGGGGGGCAAGGGCTGCAGTTTGTGTTTCCAGGTTCCCTGGAGTCACTGTCAAAGCCTTGCCTGGGTCACCATGGCTGGTGCCACACAATAAACTAGACCTATCACTGTTGGTGCCTCACAGGAGAGGGACTGGTTTGAAAACATGTGGAAGACTTCTGAAAAAGAGATGAGGAGAGAACTATTTATTTTCTAACATGGGGAAACTGATATCCTTTTTTGTATTTCAAAGCAGCACGGGAAGGTATTTCAAGAAAGCTTTCTTTTATTTTTGGATTTTGTTTTAGGATTATATGCAAACACAAAAAAAAAAAAAGGTAGATCAGAGCAGTAGAAGAAACAGTGGGCTGTGTGGCTCTGCTTCTGGGGAGAGAGAATCCACCGGTATCAAAAGCACAGCACAGGAGAGTGGTGGTAACAGCAGCTGAATATGAAGAAAGCTTCCTACTGTGGTACCCTGGGTATGAGAGCATCTGGGTTGTGACTTTTGTTTTTTTTTAATTTCTCTCTCTAAGAAACATCAAAGCTAAGATGACTAGTGAATCCTTTCTGAAAATGTGTTAATTAGGACTTCAGGCTTTTTCTTTCTCTTTTAGCGGAGCTCCAGTCGACACACAGAGAATGCGACACACAGAGTCAGCTGTAGACCAGTTAGAAGAGAAAATGGATGTATATGAGATGTCTGGACAGTCAGGAAGCCTTGCAAGGTCAGATTACCTAATTAAGAGCTGAATAGTTTTTGACCTCACTACTCTTTCATGAAGGGGCAAAAATCAAAAAACATGGATGTTTCCCTAGAATTTGTGAATTTGTGAACTTTGTAAAATTCCATTGCTTCAAGGACAGCTGAACTTTGATGAGTTAATAGTTTAAGATTTAAGAAGCTTCTGTCTGTTGTGCTCATCCCTGAACTGTAATTTTTGAGTCACGGGATATTATGTTAGGATGAGCTCTGGGGCTCCCTGGGTTGGTTGCACATGTCAATTTGGTGTTTGTACCTTTCTATATTCCTGGAGTTCAGAGAAATTATTCACCTAAGCAGAAGATTATTACTAAGACACTGAATGAAGTCCTCAATTATTCAGATTCAGTTTAGATGGCTAGAAGCTTTATTTAGAATATTCATTTGTGGAGCTGAGATGGATGTATTTGAAGCAGCCTTTTGTGTGTGCCTGTGTCTACCTACACGGTTTATTGAAGATAAATGAAAGGAATTAAAAGAGTGGCTCGAAGTGCTTATTGGTGTTGTCAGATGTGAATTTTAAGCAAGGAGAAATGTTCTTGAAAATTAAGATACTAAAATAGATCAAACTGGGGAAAAGGCCACAGGAAAGCCAAGTAAATTTTTATGCAAATGGATAGGCCCAATTAAAGCCATCAGACTTCATTATAATGTGCAGGCATAGATTACAGCTTCTCTCTCTATACAGGGATACCAGCTACGTGACTCAGTTCTTTGCTATGTAGGTGGAAACAGCAATTCTATAGAGGAAATCAACTGATTCTGCAAAACATTAGCATTCAGAGCTACTTAGGCATCAGAGTTAAGTTTATATATATATATATATATACACACATAAAAATGTATGCAATAGCATATGCATACATAATAAGTATGAATAAAACTTTATATTTATTAGACAGTTTTAATCTGAAATTTTTAGAATAGAAAGAGGTTTTTAGCTAAAGAGCAGAGAAGGAAAAGGATTACAGCTTGCCTGGACTGTGTTTTGCAGAGCAAATTATGGCTTTTATAGAAAGATACCTGTAGTTTCAGACTTTCCAAATTGGTCACCTGGTAGTAGAAGACTGCCAAATCAGAAAGAGGGTCAGCTTTAAATTTCCATCTTGACACTACTAAATTTCAACTTTTTAAGAGAAAAGACAAAGTCTTGAAAAGCCTACCAATGTCAGTGCCTTTGCTCCTTGCTCAGCTAAGGCACATGGACCTCAGGGTCTCCACTGGGTTGTGTACACCTTCAGCTATTGGCCAGAAACCGTAACTGGGCCACGTACGTTTAAGAGATGACACAGGAACTGGCATTTACTTAAAGAAGTTTTTAGTTTAGATCTTGCATATGATTGATATGACTAGATCCCAGAGATCAATGAAGACCTGAACAATACCTACTTTATAACCATTCTCCTGGAAAAGATCAAACAATTCATCTATTTGAGGTTATATATACTAAGACCTTGTAAAAAATCCCAGTATACTTCGGTCATGTATATTAGAATAAATAATTAGTAGATAGCAATCATAGCAAAACTCAGTTATGCATGATCAGTCATATCAGGCTATTTTTGAACTTTAGTACTTTGCAGAATTTTTCTTTCAATAGTGTTTCATGTTCCCTAAATCCAGCCACTTTATGACTTTCAAACGCCTCAGTGAGGCTTTATAGAGCAACATGGTAAGTTTTGCACTTTATTAGCTTCGAAGAAACAGTGACTATATACAGCACCAGTGGGTGTTTTTCCACATAGTTGCAGTATAAAGAATTTGGCTGTACCTGTTTGCTTTAATGGATACATCTGTTCCTTTTTGGACTATAAATTTCAAAGTCATCCTAATGTTGAATTCAGATGCAAGCTGTGTTTTAAAAAGGTAGTGCATGACAAGTTTATGCAATTTAACAGATTTCATTCTTTCTAACTGCTTTTAAGAAAATCGTATCTGTCATGATGACATGTCATATAGTGTTTAGCTCTTCTGGTTTTAACCCTGTTAAAACCTTATAATTACAATTTTAAAGATGTTTCTATTTTGTCTTTCAGCACAGTGAAAATGCTTCATCAAAGAGATCATTCTCCCATCATTTAGTAAAATCTTTTGAAGATGTCTGCTAAGAGGCATTATTCAATGGCAAGGAATAAATTTTATTTTACTTATAAATGTTAAGCAAAAGTTGAGGATTTTATGTCATAGTCACCCAACTGATTTTGTCACACATGTTTAGATTCTGTTGATAAAACAATTAATTTATATTCTTGACATCCTTCTACAGTTAGAGTTGTAATTTATATCAGTCAATGAGAAGCAATTTTGCACCATAAGAGGAAAATCTTTCCCCATTTCCAAGCCCAAACAGAGGCTCATCTTTCACCAGATCAGGTCATAGCCTCATAGCCCAGACTTGGAATTAGCAGTCTGGAAAAGAATACTGCCTGTTTCCTTTCACAATTTCACTCCTTATACATATACCAAGATTACCAGTGAACGTACCTAAAGCCCCATACAATTTCAATTTTCTTTTAGATAGATGAGAACTCAGTTGAATAATTTTTAAATGTTTTTCAAGTTCTGTAGTTATAGAAGGGATTAATATAGCTATAGGAATAAAAGGAATCGGGTATTCATAAAAAATAATTAAAGAAACACATCATGGTTTATACAACACTGCTCAGTAAAAAGTTTGAAGAGCTGGAAAGTTGTGTAAGTTACAGGGATTTGATGCCTCAGAAATATTGAGATAATTATAATCAAATCTTTCAGTGCTGTGTTCAGCAGTGGAGTGGCAGCCACCAAAGGAGTTGGACCATCTATATATTTATAGGAATGGGATTATCGAGAAGAAATAAAAAAAGGAAATATCTCTATGAAGACAGTCGAATTTGGACTATTAGATAACATTTTTGCATCTGGTATAAAGTTCTCATTAGATGGTAGACAATTCAGTTAAACCAGAAATTTTACAGATAGCCATTAGTTGCATTTTTCTCACTTTTAGAGTGCCTGAGTTGAAGCTTAGAACCATGATTGCTAGTCAAATTTGCAGCCATGAGAAAAAAAGTTTTGCTGGAATATATAACTGAATATACACACTAAATTGTGTGGGAAATTAGCTGATAGTGGTCAAATTCAGAATACCTAGAATTAATGGAAATATTTGGCTGAAATCACTCTATGCATCAGTTCTTCACTTACAAAATAACAATGGTAACTTCTCTTTATTAGTCAGGATTCAAATTTTCATTTCAGGATAGCAGGAAACACTTCAATTTCATTTTTGTACACTGAGACTGTGCAAAATATTGATTTTATATTTCAACAAATAAAACTCCCTGGAAGTCTTACATTTCATTTTAAGTTAAACTAGAAATATCTGAAATTAAATGCCTTTTAGAAATGGACTACCATAATCTGAAAATGTTGAAAATTTTTTTTGTATTTTACCTTTTTCCATTTGTTTTCAGGGAAAACAGTTCAGTTAATTTGAAATATATTACAATAAAATTTCATTGAATGACATATGAAAACAAATTTTTTTCACTGATAATAAAGTCTCAGATGAAATCAGCATTCTTCTATTTAAGTAAAGATTTAAGCAGACAATAGTAAATACTACTTTCAGTAACATTCTGAAACTCAGAATAAAAAAAAAAAATGTGAATGGCATCTCTACTTGGAATTTGTCAGATTTGTTCTCTGTATAAGTGAAGAAACTTGAAACCAGTTTTAGCCTTCCTTAATAAGCTCTCAGACATACAGTGTGATTCTTAGGATGGTCCTGTGCAGGACCAGGAGTTGGACTTTGATGGTTTTTGTGGTCCATTCAAACTCAGGATAATCTATGTTATTATTATATTTTTAATATAGTATGTAAGTGTGCTTGTGCCTGTTACATTCATAAGAAAATATAAGTGACAAAAAATAAAAGTTTTACAAGAGGTCATCTGAATCACCCATTAATTAAATGACACAAAAGCAATGTTTTATTCCTCTTATATGCTTGAGAATTCTTCTAGTCCCTATGTTAGGTTTAGTCCATTTTACTAGGACCATATGTTTCTTACAGTATTTTTCCTTCTATGAATTTATATAAAATCCACTTGCGTTTAAAGAAAACCTTCTCAGTTAATTTTGTTTTATTTATAAATAAATTTTTATTGACCAGTTCCTGGCATTTCAGTTGTTTCTGTGCATACATGCAAATAAGGCATCGTTGTCTTTTGGATTCTTGCTGCAAGTGAAATAGATATAATAAATGTATAAGAAATTAAAATAAGTATTTTTACAGATGAAGGATAGGGTTTTCCACAAAGAGTGGATTCCTTTTGAAAGCAACCAAATCATTCATTCAGTATGTTAATTTTAGGAAGAAGTGTTTTCCTGGTAAATCTGAGATTGCAAGGTAAGGAAAAAAATTTTTTTCTTCCCTACATCTTGCAAGGGTAAATAAACAATGAAGCAATTAATATTTTATACTGTCATATAAAACTAGGTTAACTTGATATGGAACTCATTATGCTAGGATGAAGGGATTCTATTTAGTTACTTTCCTGGTAAATTCTGTTTCGAGTGTTTATTTTTAAGCTAACTGGGTCCAAGGATTTCTGTAAATTAAAAATAGTTCTCTGCAGGGTAGCCTTCAGATTTATAGCTTCTAAATCCAGTTCTGCTGTCTTTGTTTGTGTTGAAAGACACAATTAGGATTCCTGTGCAGTAAAATGCTTCTCACTATTCCTGATAAAGAAAGACCCATCTATTTCAGTCACAAAAACATAAATAAATAACTAGGCCCTGTATTTGCATATGTTTGTAGCGATTCAATTTGACTTTTAGATACCTTGGTTGAGATGTTCAATATTAATAGGTACTCGATTCAAAGATTAAGCTTTGAGCTCCAGAGAACACCGGGGGGTGGAGGTGGGAGTGAGCGGCTGGGTAGCACTAGTTGCCACCTGAGGTTATATCATGACATTATGAAAAGTAGTTTCTTGCAGCATTTTCCAAACAAGGTGTCAAATAAACTTACAGACTACCTAATAGCTGGAATTTACTCCCTTGCAATCCTGAAAAACACATTTATACCTATTCAAAAGGAAATAGCCTGTAGTTCATTTCACTAGGATAGGTGCTTGCAAATGCAATGAAATGAACAGAATCACAGTTTCAACTCTAGTTAAACCTCTTGTTTTGGTTTGTTTTTTTTCTGTTTGGTGGTGGTGGTGGGGTTTTGTATGTGTTTTGTTGGTTTCTTACTTGTTTTTGTTTTGTGGGTTTATGTTGTTTGTTGTTGTTTTGGGGCTTTTTGTTTGTCTGTTTGTTTTCCCCAGACTGTTCATGCAAAAGAAATGTATACTTCCCTTGTCATTCCCTGGTTTCCACTGGGAATTGATGGCCAGATAGTGCAAACCCAGTAGGCTCCTTTTCTTTATTTTGTAAAGAAATCCCCTTCTGGGGCTTAAGATACTGAAAACAGCAGCATGGGAGACTACTATCTATTTCCCACTGTAGACCCATTAGGGAAAATTCAAGCCACACAATAAAGTAGCAAGCCTCCTTCTTTCACAACCTTCGAAAAAAGACATTTCAGAATACCTTTTTTTTTATTTTTTTTCTTTATAGTGAAAAGACTCGGCTCTACCTACAGAGAAGTAATATATTCCTTTGTTATTTAAGCCACAGGCTTTTTAGTTACCCACTCAGTGTATGAGCAGTCAACAGAATTATCTCCCAAGCAATTCAGCAGGTGAGTTAATAGCTTCTTTTTTTCTTCACGGTATTTTTTGTACTGCAGAGCTACAAGGATAAATTATAAAGTTTTCTGTAAGCCTATCTATCCTCAAAAGCAGTATTAAATAACTTTGTATTCCAGTTAAGGTGTTATTAATGTTGTAATGAGAAGTGATGCCACACTTACTTTAGCAAATCTTGATTTTTTTTTAAAAAAGAGTAATTTTCTTTCCCTTCCTCCTCCCCAAAATATATATTAAAGCGTTTAGCAAAAATAATACATACTTTCATATAAGAAACTTCATGGGATTTGCACTTTCCTAGCTAAATTTCATGTCCTTGAATACCTTGGAAAATGAAATGATGAATATGCTTAAATGCCAAACTCTTCACTAGGCCCATCAGTTCCTGAAAGAAGCATCTACAGTGTGTAAACTGGCATGACTACAGAGATTTTCCAATTCACCTTGGATATATCCTCTTATGTTGATAGTTATGTGAATAGCCAACAGCACTTTTATGTGGGTGATATATGACTTACATGTAAAACTGTGCCAGCTATGTGTCTTCTACCTACTATAAATGAAATATTAGGCAAGTCTTCAAGATGTTACTTTTTTTTTACATTTCAACTTTCATAAAACTATTTTACTGACAACTGAAAGTAGAACTGCACTATAAATGCAAACTTGCATTTATCACAGAAACAGAGGTTTTATCAACTCAAGGTCATATTAACAGTTACTCATTTTTCTTTTATCATATTTCAGAGTATATGAAGGCTTATATGATTAAATGTTAATGAAGAATTATATTTGGAACTAAAACAGTAGAAGTCATTATATAACACAGTTTATATCCAAAATTGTACTGTTTTTCAGGTGTGTATATATATGAGGATGTGGTAAGGAAATTTTTTCCTACTGTCAAAATTTGATTTTTTACCAGAATTGGGCTTCTTCTTGAAATATTCTTAGTATGAATAAGATACAATTTAATACATCCCTATTTAATCTTTCAAACAAAGTACTAAATAATCTAAAATTTCATAGATCTGTGGCCCCTCAGGTGTGGAAACTAAATTCCAACATTTCCCAAAACCTCTTCATAACTCTAGTTTCTAGTTTTCATTTAACTCCATGAGTTTAGGTAGTTATCTCAAAAATCATTTTGAACCATTTCTAAAACCATGGAAGTATTGCATGTTATCATGTGAGACTTTTTTTTAAGAAAGAACCCTCAAACCTCCTACAGTTCTTATCTTGGCTCAGTAGAAGTTCCATGTGTTGGACTAGAGGGAAAGACAGCAAAGACAGCATTAGGAAGGCAAACAAAGTCACTCTCATGAGAAGAAACAGCATGCACCATGAAGCAGGGCATCTATGTGAAGGCTTTTGAAATATGAACCAGTGGGGCACCATATGTTTCCGTAAAGGATCCTACTCTTTTCAAGGCAGACTCTTAGGCTGAACTATGAATGCTTAAATGGGTTTCCTTTTCAGTCAGTGCTGATGAAGCAAGTTCATTTCCTTTTCTTTTCCTCTTCTACTGTCTTGATTTGAGAAACATTATAAACTAAAAAATACAGCTTTAAATTCAAAATACATACCTGGAAAAAAAGATTATCTGATTTTTTTACATAAAACTCACAGTCTTTTATCCTGTGTTTTACCAGGCGACTTCGTATTACTTGAACTTATTTCTACATTATGTCTTTTCATCAAGATTAAAAGAGACCAGAAAGAAAATGGCAAGGCAGAAAATATGCTTCTGTCACAAAAAGAGAAACTCATTGTAATTTAAAGGCTACCTAAACTTTCAATTGGTAATTACAGAAAAAGATTAACATATCTGAACACCATTAAAAAAATCCCAACAACACAACAACAATAACGGCCGGGGTTTAATTTTTGCACTGGATGTGAAATAACCTTTAAAGTTATCTGAGTTTTGAAAAGAAGTGATTATCACCAAAAAAAACAACCCTCTAGAGTAGGGTCAGGTGCTGAAGGTGCATGAGAAGGTCAATGATGCAGCTCTTTATAACTTGCAAGGACAGGCGCACACTGGGACAAACTCTCCATCTTGATTTACACGGACTTTGTCAAAATCAGCAAGATACAAACACAATTTTGAGCTGTCGGTGGAGGTAACTGATAAGATCTCAGGCAATTAAAGTGAAAGGCTCTAGTGTGTCCCTGATGACTCTTTTGCAAATTATTGACAACATTCAAATGTTTTCTTGTGTGGAAACTTCTAATTGTTTCATTGATACAAGGTAGATCAGTGAGACAAAAAACCCCCACAAACTACATTTTAGTTTCTTTTTCTTTTTTTAAAAAACCTCAACCACCATAAATTTATATTTGAATGTCTTTTTATTATTTTACCCTTTTTTCCCCATTTAGCTGTATTTCTTTTGCTAAAAGTGATAAAGAATAATTCTTTTGTTATACAAAGTCTGACATCTTTTGACATGCTTAAGATTTTGCAATGAATGTTAATGTATGTCTTCCTGAGAATCATATATATATATCTTCTGGTAATTTTACATCCCTGTAATAGAGAGTTTGAGAGATGACTTTTTTTTTTTTTTGCAATATATTCTCTTCTGTATCTTTCCCAAAATTTGAGTAAGAATAACACCAATTTCATCTTCCAAGTCCTTTAGCATCAGATGTTTATCTTGAAATAGCCTTTGACTATGCTCAAGCTCAGTCACATCCAATCATCAGCTTTTATCATCAGGGCTTCAACACATCTGACACAGACCTTGATTTCCCAGGTGATGCTCAAGACACTACAAGATTTCAAATAAACAGAAAACAAGCTGCAACAGCATGTGAATGAGAAAGCTAGCTCCCTTGACAAAGACTCCTGAATACTTCAGAGAACAGAATGTGCAGGTTGTTATTATATTTTTCTTAGAGAATCTCAAGTATAATTCTTTTAATAAAATGACAGTTTGGAAAAGACTTTTTTTCTCCATTCCACAATGGAATAGGGAAATATAAACTGAATTTCTGCAGGGGTGCATAAGCCAGTTGCAATTCACTGGGCTATAATGAAGAAGCTTAATTTTCAATTCAGCAGATACCTTCATCCTAGCAAATCTTCTTTTAGCAAATTCAGTAAATATACTGATTCATATTCAGTGCAGGAGTAATTCATATTTTAATATTAATTCATACAGTTTGTACTCATCAGCAGTGTTGGAATACATTTACCAGAGATGCCCCTGAAAAGATAAGCTTGTTGTACAACTTTGCAGGCACACAGGTTACCTTTCTGGGGAGTGCATCCTCTATGTCAGTTATATGTTTTCTGAGAGGAGAAGGAAAAAGGGGGATATGTTTTCCATGGTTTGATTTATGTAAAGATTGTTTTGAATGTTGTTCAATGAGTATCATCAGAATTTTCCTTTGTGAGATTTATTTGGCTTCATAATCTAGCCTGTGTAAGTAAGGGATGACTTTCCCATAAGAATTAGATATTCTGCACTTGTAAACACATACAAGTAGGCAGGTTACAAAGCAAGGTATAGCAAGCACTTGTATTATTAATGTCTCAGTTAAAAAGTCCATACTGGAATATTTTATTTTGAGTGAAAAATGAGTGACAGAAGTCTATCCTGAACTCGAAACATTAGCGAAGAATTTTAATCCTTCAGGCTTTTAAGTAATCTAACATTATATGGGATTATTTCGCTGTCTCTTATTATTTCTTTTTTTAAATAAAAGAAAAATGCACTGAATTAAAAATTTGACTTCATGTGAATGTTTGAAGTAAAAAAAAAATTAAGAAAATTAAATTATTAACAAAATTCCACAAAATGCTTAAATCTGATTTTAAACTTCAAACTGCGGTTTTATGGACTAGATTCAGAGAACAAAGCTCAGCCAAAGAATATTCCCATAATCTGAAATTTTGTGCTCCACTTAATTTTCAGTTTTCACCTGCAGAACTCTTACTCTGACAAAGAGTTTCATATAGAAAATACATAGGGTTTTTTCTTATCTATGAGAGTGTTGTTAAATAATTATTCATATTTTATCTGCAGACACTGTTTGATGAAAATATCATGAGTATAAGTATGAATCCAAGTAGACCATGAAGGAATGAAAACAGTCCTTGCAGTTGTGGAAGACCTAGGCAATACAATGCAGATGAAATTAAACAAAAAAACCCACAAAAAGTAAAAATAATGTACAGAAGATATAATATTCTAAATTTTATGCATCTTGTAATGTTTTTAACCAGGCAGTTACTATTCATGAATAGTTATCAAATATATATCCTGAAGTTATCAAAGAGTATTCTATGAAAACACATCAACTTGTCATATAATATTCAAAAAAGAGGTAGAGGGAAGAAATGAATGACAAAATCTGTTTATAAACTAGCAGAAATATTGAAACAAGATTGAGAAACTATATTGAATGGCCTCAAATTGGATACTTTAGTCCCTCTGTACCCTGGGTGAGGTACAGAGAGGAAGAGCTAGAATAATTAAAGGTAGAGCCACTGCAAGGGAATAACTAAATTGAAAAGCATTCTCCAGTATTCAGATAGAGAGAAGATATGGCAACCATAAGATCATGTGTGTAAACTGAGCACTTAAGATCAATTATGTTCTTCTCAAACACAGAAATGAAGACTTTCTCAAAGACATTTGCAGGCTGCAGATTCAAAACAGGAAACCTTTCACAAAACACAGAGTTAAACTGTAAGTAGCACGATGAAGTCATTACAGAATTCTGGAATGCATTGTCTTGGTGTTGAAAAAGCTGTTAACTCCACAATATAGAATATCAATCCACCCAGGGATATTACATGGAAGTATCAATGCAAATACTGCTGGCTCTAGAGGTTTCAGAGCAGGACCTTGCTGTGGACTTGTTTATATCTTAATAAAAACATATTTTGTTTTTGCTTTCCCCTCCTCCATATTCCTTCCTAGGTCTTAAATATTGGACAATATTTTTGGAATTACATTGTTGGGCTGGATTAATCTTCTGTCTGATCCACTACATCCATTCTTACTTCTTATGGAAATCAAAATCAAGATTACTTGATTTTTTTTTGCTTTGCATTTTAGAGAAAAAAGAAAAAAGAACTGCACTTCTGTGTTCTGCCTAATTTTATAAGAGGGTTTTCTTCAGAGATTGCTTAAGGAGAAAAATATGAATAAAAGATAAATAATACAATTTTTCTGATGGCCTTCCACTCAAATTTTATGCTATAAACTGTAGAAAGCAGTTTATGAAATGTGCTCAATATATATGTTAACCTTTGGTTTGGCCTGTCTGCATAGAGAACCTGGACAAGTATAGAAGTGACAAAGAGTAGTGGGTTGATCCTGGCTGGATGCCAAGTACTCATTAAAGCCGCTCTTTCACTCCCCTCTGCAACTGGACAGAGGAGAGAAAATAGAATGGTTAATGAATTGAGATAAGGACCGTGAGAGATCACTTCTCCATCACAGGCAAAAGAGACTCAAAGTGGAGATATTAATTAAATTTATTACTAACAGGATCAGAGCAGGATAATGAGAAGTAATATCAATCTTAAAAACACCTTCCCCCACCCCTCCTTCCTTCCGACGTTCTATCTCCTCCCTCCAAGTGGCTCAGGGACATGGAGAATGGAGGCTGTTTCCTCTGCTACTCAGAGATGAGTCCTTCCCCTGCTCCCTGTGGCTTCCTTCCTACGGGAGACGGTCCTTCACAAATTTCCCCAACATGAGCCCATCTCATTGGCAAGTTCCTCACAAACTGCTGCAACGTGGGTCACTTTTCCATGGGGTACAGTCCTTCAGGCACAGGCTGCTCCAGCATGGGTCCCCCCACAGGGACACAAGTCCTACCAGGAAAACCTGCTCCAGCATGGGCTCCTGTCTCCACGGGTCAGCAGATCCCTACCAGGATCCTGCTCCAGATTGAGGCCTCCCGCAGTGTCACAGCCTGCTTTGGGCATCCACTCACTCTGGTGTGGGTTCCTTCACAGGCTGCAGGTGGATCTCTGTATCCTCCATGGGCTACCTCACAACAGTTTGCACCACAGGTTGCAGGGAAATCTCAGCTCTGCTGCCTGGTGTACCTCTTCCCCCTCCTTCTGCATTGATCTTAGTAGTTAACATCCAAACGCAGCTGCATCCAGTGCAGTCCTTCAGGCTACAAGATCACAAGAGGAAAGCTTTCCATCCAAGCCAGTTAATGGCAGTCTATACCATGTCTCTGCCAAGAAAAATGCCATGTTCATTTTCAAATGGCAATTTTGTGTTTCAGGAAGTTTAATTCTTGGTCTTCTTAGTATTGTTTTGCCTATCAATCTTTTCAAAGGTGTTTTTACCTGAATCAAAATCTGCATGCAGAAAACTGTTTCTCATTCACCATAAGATTTTCTCAACAGGAGTCATATGGTTTTGAAAAAATCAAGTGGTGTAAAATTTATGGCCTCGTATCAGAAATCTGGCCTCTAAAAGCGATAAAATAATAAAGTTTAATAGCTGACCAAAATAAATTTTACTGTTATGATTTTTTTTTTAATTAACAAAAATCTGTTAGGATACAATATCACCTTAACTACAAGCATAGTGACTGATTTTCTTAATGTTTTATATTATTAGCTTGAAGTATCACTGATTGAATTGAAAATTATTCAGCCAAAATTCATTTAGAATCATGTGAAAACAGGGTTTATATGGCCTGTTATAATACCAAGAGAAACACAAGTATTTATTAATTCAAAAGATAATGCTGAATATTACTGATTGCTGTTGTCAGAAGACAATCAACCTAATGGAAAATTCTAGTTGAAATAACAGATTGCTGTATGACTGAAATATTTACAAAGACTGGTGAAATTCTCACAGCTGAATCATAGTGTAGATTTCACTGTTTAATCTTAGAAAAACACTTGTAAAAACAGCCATTCAGGTTCATCAAGTAAATAAATTATACATCACTTCTAATATTACTCCTTTCAAGCCTTTTGAAAGCCATATTTTAGGGGAGGATTTCTTCTTCCTAATTAGTGTATAGAAAACTAAAAACATTGTGCACAGCATTTATCAGCTCATTTAGTGCCTGATGAATTATCAATTCAAAAGCATTAAAACAACAAAATACTTATGTTTTCCAAGTTGATATCTTGATATATTATCAATTAAATTGATATAACATGATAGTATATCGTATTCCATTAAATTGATATAATATATGAAAGTGGAGAGCTGCATTTTTCATTAAAGTATGAGGAAGAGTTTGAATTAGAATTTATGGGAACATTATTTGTGAAGTGCTAACCTACCTATAATTCCTAGAACTCACATATAATAGAATTTGTTTTGGGTTAAATTTTCATTTGTATTTACGACATTCTTTTAAATTGTCCAAGTAATCTAGCATGGTATGCTAAAACAGAATTCCTGAAATTATTAAAAGAACCAAAAACCCCCACATAACCAAAAAGGGAAGATCTAGTGTTTTGCTCTGCTTAATGTTGTGCATGAGTGGAACATTTGTATGTCACATTTATACTTAGCAATCTCTGTAATCTTTATTTGATTCATTTGTCTCTTAAATGATTAGGCTTCTCTCACATATATACTTAGACATTGCATATGAAAAGTAGTGTTATCATGCCATCATTTGGGATATTAGGTTAAGGACAATATCCTGTATCACTCTAAAGCATGGGTAATTTTTCAGCTTAAGAAAATTTCTTATTTTTCAGCTGCTTGTCAACACAGTTATAAAGAAAATGATTTATGATATTTTTGAAAGGCATTAATTATTAATGACAACAATAAGAAGAACAATGCTACCATATTATCAGATTTATTATGACAGTATCATACAGTTATTGTGTTGCATGAACTGGCAAACTGCATTCTTGAATTTAATCTTTAAAGGTTTTTAGTTTTACCTCATAATTTTGAAAGTCTTTGTGCATTTGATTAAGAAATTAAATAAATTCAATTAAATGTGGTTCAGTTTCATATTTAAATGATTAAGTTATTGTTTTTTCACAAAACCTGTATAATTTTAAAACTTATGTTTATAAATTGCATTCATTGTTATTTTTATGAGAGACATTAGAAAAAAAAGAATAATTTTATACAGTCGTTTGCTGGTTTTGGAACAGATACATTTTTCAAGTATCATCTATAAATATCTTTCTGGAAGATTAGATTAAATCTAAATATAAGAAGTCTAAAATATTTTGTTTGGTGATCTCATAAAACAATTCAAAATTAAATTTAGAAACTTTTATTTCAGAGGTACTGTTTAGACAAACATAGTATACAAAAGATATATATGCATCTATACGAAAGAAATATATAATTAGTCTAGATGAATTAGATTCAAAATCCACCTAAATTCCAAGAATAAAAACACATGGGTAAAATGAGTATTATTTAATTGATTTAAAATATGCACTTATTTATCAATGTATATTGCTTGTTCTAAGTAAACTTGAACACAAATTTTCTATTTTGCTTTACAACAGTGAACGTTGCGAAGGAGCAAGATTCAGGATGGGAGCGGTTTCAGGAGTAGAAAAAGTCATACAGCAATTGACAGGACTTTATTATATGGACTTCACAGTTATTATGTGGTTTTAAATATGCGCACTGTATGCTGCCCCTATATTTGTATTTCCCGGGCACGCCCAGACATGACTGCTTCCCTGCTTCCCTGCTTCCCTGCTTCCCTCTCTGATAGGCTGAAGAAGCTGCAGAGGAGATAGTTACCATTTGCCCTTTCCTTCTCCGGTTCCTCCCACGTTCCTCCCCCTTTGCCTGGGTCCTTATCCCGATTTGTTCCCCGGGTTGTCTGTCTCATGCTCCACTCCATGTTCTAACCCTTTCCCCACCTGAACCCATAAAACCCCGGCACACCTCAATAAAGTATTCCAGTTGCACCTCTGCCTTAATTCTGGACCCCTCTGTGCTGTGTCACGGCCCCATTCCCCTCCTCCCTCGGACCGTGGCAGAACGTCACAAACAGGGATAGCTTGTTAGACTTTATTTCCATGAGAGAATAGTTTCACAGCATCTAACTTTACGGAATAGACTAAAATAATAGATCAGACAAGATTAGTCCCTGCTCTGTTTCAGGAAAATAATGGAAATACTAGAAACCACTATGATAGACAGTGAGAAAACTAGTGTGGCATTCTTGGACTTATTAAACACCTTCAAGCAGACAGAAGTCCAACAAAACAGTCACCATGTTGCAGGATTAAGGACGAAATCTTGATATTTGCATTTTTTTTTATATAACAGAGACAACATTGAACCCTGCTCTGTGAGTTTACTACCTGGTATGACTTTGGGAAAGTTTTGACAGCATTAAAAAAGATAATTGGAAATCTCAAGCTCTGCTCTTGAAGTAATTTACATGGAGTAATCATTGATTTTGATTTATATTTAAAGCTTAGACTAACTTGCAGAGAGAAAACAGATTTCATAATTTTGTTCAATACTGTCTTCTGAAGATTTGTTTATTGGTTTGTACTTCCTGGAATTAAAAAAAATAGTTTATCATAATAGCCAGAGTATTGAAAGCAATATTTAGTTTAGTTTTGTAATTCTGTTTTTTCTTCATTCCTTATTTCTTTCTTGCAGAGTAACTCTTTAATTTAATTTGGATATGAAGATAAGTAGTTATATTTTGTAAACTGCATCGTATCAGATCAGATTTATAAGACACACAGCTCCAAAGAGATAATTAGAAAGGAAAAATAACTCTAATGGTGCATAATTGAGCTACAGAATGACAATGTTTTCATTAACTCTGTGTGCTGGATTTGGCTAGAATAAGGTTAATTTTTTTCACAGTGGCTGTTATGGGGCTATGTTTTGTATTTGTGCCAAACACAATGATGGGAATAGACATTCTTTTGTTATTGCTGAGAAGGGCTTACGCAGAGCCAAGGCCTTTTCTGCTTTTCATACTGCCGCACTGGCAAGGATGTTGGGTGTGCATGGGAGGTTGGGAGGAGACATAGTCAGGACAGGTCACCCAAACTGGCCAAAGGGATATTCCAGGCCGTATGACATCATGCTCATGATATAAAGTAGGAGGAAGAAGGAGAAAGAGGAGGGACATTTGGAGTGAAGGTGTTTGTCTTCCCAAGTAACTGTTACGTGGGATGGAGCCCTGTTTTCCTGGAGACGGCTGAACATCTGCCTGCCAAAGTCTGGTGGCATAGGGAATAGGATCGCATCACTGCACAAAGGGGTCTGATAAGGTAGAAGGTCAGGGTGCAATGGCCACTTTATTAGGGTAGAGCAGGGACTTATATAGGGTTTGGTTCGGGGAGGCTTGGCAACTGGGGTGGAGCATGAGATGGACATCTCAAGGTATCACGGGATAGGAGGACATATAAAAGGAGGGTGGAACTTGGGAGGAGTCGGGAACTAGGGACCAATGGAGACTCACTCCACACTGCGGCACTTCACAGCCAATCAGTGTGGGATGAGCGGGAAAGCTAGGGAGAGCAAGGGAGTAAACAACTTTTAGCAGGAAAACAACCTGGGCAAGCCTGGGCAAGTCCTGGGCAATACAGACAAGTGGGATTAATACAATGAAATGGAGGGAATACATTAAACAGTATTCAGAACTGGATATAAACATGCAAGTCCATGAAATGTGATGTCTTCAGGCCCCATAAATGTCCCTACATGCCTGGAAGTGTTCCCATTCCGATTCATGTTCCTCAGCATCTGCCTGCCCACATGACTTAATTCCTTGTTTTGCATTGCTTGTGTGAGTGGTTTTTGCTTTCCCTATTAAACTGTCTTTATCCCAACCCACAAGTTTTCTAGCTTTTATCCTTCTGATTTTCTCTCTGATCTCGCTGGTGCAACGGTGAGTGAGCGTTGCATGGAGCTTGGCTGCTAGCTGGGGTTAAACCACGAGACTTTGTAATTCAGTCAGTCACTTGAGATGTTACTTGTGTATACCAGAAGTCATATGATTACTATGCAATCACATAAATATTTGATAAAGTTGCTATGGTGCTGTGCACGGGTAATAGATTCTTTTTTTCCTATCTAGAGGCCTAGACAACATGTTGTTGGAAACTGTCATTTAAATTGAAATTTTATAAAGGAATATAAGAAGTCTAAAAAATTACCAAAAGACATTTCTTTCTTAGTATAGAGAAACATTCCAACTTGAGTTGCATTAACTCATTATTATGCTCATCAAGTAACTCTGTTATGAATATACAGCAATGAATTGCTGAGTTACCTCATGTAAAATTACTTCTCTAAAGTTTTGGAATTCATTCTTCAGGGCAAAATTCTAAATCTGTAAATTTTAGTTAATTATTTTATATAAAAAATACCTTTTTTTTCTTTAGTTTACCCATTGATCACATCAGTAGCACAGAGACACATACTTGCATGCCCTACCTGATTTCAGAGCAGACCATAGTTTTTTTCTCCACAACTACTCAACTACAACAGACCTAACAGTCATTGTAGTATACCTAAGAAAGGGAAGGAAGCATCTTTGAATTTTCTCGGGCTATGGAAAAGAACACAAACAACTGAATTCAGTCTTTCTGCTTTCCCTGGCAGTTGTGAGGCTGTTTTGGCTTTGTGTCCCCAGGTCCAACCAGCATGAGTTTCCAGTAAATAATGTGCATATTGGGAATTGTGTTTCCAATAAATATGTTCATACACATGCATGCACACAGGTGTGCAAACCTACATGTGCACACAGTCACATGGATAGGCACATATGGATGTGAGTGCCTTCATGCAAAGCTGAATTGCATGGACAGTCTGACCTAGTTCCTTTTTTTTCAGATGATCAGGATTGAAGTCCTGGACTAAAACATGCTCATATTTATTCACAATGTGGATAAAAAAATGCTTTGGACACCTGGTCTCCCCCGGCAGCTACCACTAGGTCTCAATCTGCCCAGTTGGTGGCACCAGGGATATGTGAACCCCTGAGGTTGCAGCTCCACTCCAACTGTTCTTGTCACACATATACAAACAGAAACAGCTGTCTCCAGGAGCTGCTCCAGACCTACAGTCTCCTCAGAAGCTGAGACTCAGGATTGCAATTCCTCAAGTAGCAGCTCTGTTCTATGGTCTCTGTAGAATCTGACTTGCATAGTCTTGGTCTCCACATCCTTTGTCTCCAGACTTCTGGTCTCCCCTTTAGCTGTAACTCTTGTGCTGGCTACTCCTGCTTGTTGTTTTTGCATGACGTGCACACGCACACACACACAGACTGAAAATTAAGGTAACCCAAGGAAAAATACACACTCCTGGTGTCAGCACTCAGCCCCTGGCCTGTGGACTCAGCTCTGTGGAAGAGTGGGTGCTCAACCCTCTCTCACAGGCACGGGGAAGGAAAACTGTCAAAGATGGAGTTTAATTAGAAGAGACCAGAGAGGTTGCACTGGCTGGCGTAGACATGGCTGGGAACAAGGATTGATCATCCCAGCTCACACCCCACCAACCACTTTAATCCTTTCCCCTTACCTTTCCAATTCTTATCCCTCCTTATGTTGATCAATATAGCCGAGGCTGAGATGTTTCAGGGAGTCCTTGTATCTTTTCTTCAGGGCTCCTCTCTTGCGGCAGCTGGTGGCAAGTTCACCATAGAGCAAGATCTTAGGGAGGTGGTGGTCCTTCATCCTTGAGACGTGTCCTACCCATCGCAGCTGTGTTCTCAGCAACATGGCCTCAGTACTTGTGACTGCTGCTTGTTCTAGAACAGATGTATTGGTCACATAATCTGACCAGTGGGTGTTTAGGATTGTATGGAGACAGTGTTGATGGAAGCGTTCTATGATGAAAAAGATTATGACTCTATAGAAACATATCTCCCACAAAATGAAAAAAAAAGTATTTTTGAGATTTACATGGAGTCAGTTCTGACTGGACAGTAAATTCTGTGCGATAACATTTCGAAATGTGGTGGGTTTTTGATAAGTCAGGAATTGATATGATATTGTGCAGGTGGAGTGTGAACATGGGCCTAGATCCACAATGGGACATCACTATCCTGTTGCGTGACTGTACTCAGGAAAGTCAGCTTAATACAAATAACGTCAGACAGCAGAACAAGAGTAATAAGCTGATTTGTCTTCTAGGAAACAGAGAGAAAACACAGCAAATAATATTTTCTGTAATATCATAAGAAAATATTGCGTGTAAAATGCAGTTATAAAATAACTGAAAAAAATAAAGAAAATCATCCTGTTCCACTTTCATTATTAAAACGTGTGAATAATGAGAAGAAGAATATACTAATTCTTTGAAATAAGTAGAAATAGAGAAAAGAAATACAAAGGAAACATGAAAACAAATTCTGTGGTCAGTAACAAAGGTGTAAATGTGCAATAGAAGATTTATATAAATGGACTAATGACAAAATGGACATGAAAACTTTGCAAAACCAATAAGCTTCACCTTCAGACTTAAACAGATTTAAACCCCATGGAAAACTGAACAGTTGAAACATTAAGATCTACCTGAAAATTGGAAAAAAATAATTTAAATTTTCAAAATACTAGAAAACCCCACAATAAACAATTAAAAAAATTATTTTCCTCTCTTTATCTTTTTCCCCACTGCCCTTCTTTTCACATCTTCTAAATGCAATATAGATCTATTTTAATAAAATGCCAAGGCTTCCTGATTTGTTGTACTATTTACCTCACAGCCAGTTTTGTCAAGCTGTGTTAAAGGTCACAGTGTTATCGTCACTTTGGCTGAACGCCCGGTGTCCACCGAGACTCTGCCCAACCCTCCCAGAGGGAGAAAGAGGAGAGAAGGGAGGGGGAAGAGAAAAAATCTTGCAAAACCAAGGCTACTAAGAAAGGTGGTTTTATATTTACACAAAGAAAAAAAAACTATGAGCACTATGCACACAGGGAAAACTAACAATGAAGACTACTTCCCTGTGAAAGGTGTTTTCCTCCTCCGAAAACAGCCGTCTATCCTGTCCAACCATCCTGGAAGAGAAGAAGGAAGTTGTTTCCTTCTCATCTCTTTATGTCTGAGCTGACGTAACACGGTATGGAATAGTTTCCAGGGAAGGTTACAAACCCACTACATGCAGACAAGAAAGTCTGTTATAGGTTAGAAATTCAGGAGAATTTTTCTTTCCCCTGCCCCCCCACTGTAGGAAAGATGGAGTTTGAATGTGTATTAGGGAAGGGGTTTGAACATACTGAAACCTGAAAACCAAGACACCGTTGCAAGTTCAGATAAACAGATATTTATTACAAAGAAGTGGTTGAACTAAACGGGCATCCAGGAGAAAGGGGAAAACACGACACCCTACTCACTTAGGTGCCAGTCATGGGATGATCTTACCCACTCCAGATACCATAAAATCCTCTACAGCTGCATTTTCCGAAGGGTTAGCAAGCTCCCACCTCAGCAGGTATCCCCACAGAAAACAGCTAGATCCTTCATGAAGGGCAGCCCCCCGCTCGGAAAACTTGTCTGCTTTTATACAATCCATTGAGCACCTTTGCCCAGGGAGGCGTGGCCAGTACTGCCCCGCCGGAGGTTCCCAATCCCACCCTCTTGGTTATGTAGGTGCATCTCTTCTGTGCATGTGTGAGAACTTAGGAAATCCCCTGATGCACGCGCAGTATGCTTTAGGGGTCTCTTTCTAATTGAGTAGGGGGTCGAGCCTTCCTCCTTCATCATCACTTTCTCCTCCAAATACCCTTGGCGGACAACTAGCCGATCACAGAAAGCCAATTAAAACAGTTTACACAGAAGTTCTCCCTTCAAGGACGAATTCACTGTTTTATCAGTGAACTTGGTAGGCTGAATATAAACTACTCCAGGTGGCTGGGGCCAAACATAGACCAAAAGTATCAGCATAAATTCACCCTAGTACAGAATGGAAAGGGGGAAGGGAGTTAATTAGCCTTACAAAAGAACTAGTTAGCCAGGCCGCATTCCTCGCGGATGGCCCATCAGAGGCTGGGGGGAGAGGGGAAGAGTTTTGGCAGGGGGTGGCTGGCTCTGTTCAGAGGGGAGAGATTCAGACTGCTGGGTTCTCTTTCGAGGATGGAGACAGGGTCTGTGTTTGGGGCATTTGGAGAGAAGGCCTGGAGGTCTGTTTTTCTGGCTTTCTGTCCTGGTCAGCCCTGACTGCTGGCCTCAACTTGCCTGCAAGCTGTCTTTTGTCTCCAGCTTGGACCTGCTGCGTTTTCATCGGAGAGTCTCTGTGCTCACTGGAAGAAAAGAAGGAGCTATTGGGGTGCCATCAACTGAGAACCACAGTGAGTCCTGTTGGGGGTAAACTGCTTTCCTTTCCCCTTCCTTCCATTGGGGGAAGGGTCCCCCATCTTCTTTACAGCTTCTCCTGTGACCCAAGACCATCCCCCCTGACCCTCTCCCTGCGTGGTGACCTCCAGTGATCCAACAGCGCCCCTGCAGGCTATGACAGAGCACTGCAGGCCCTGCACCTCCAGTGATCCAACAACACCCCCTGCCGACCGTGATTAGAACTGCGCTGAAGACAGAGAAGTATTCAGACTTTTTCTTTTGTTTGAAGGGAACTTCTGAGTACAGGACTATTGTTTAGCTGTTTTTATGTTCTGTTACTGTTCTTGCCAATATACATATATCTTTTAATAAAGGGTTGTTATTTCTTCTTTTCTTCCACACTTCCTCGATTAAAGCCCCTCAGTTTTTGAATTTACAATTGCTGAGAGAGAGGAGTTTGGTCTGTCTCATAACTCATCCTCTTTAACAAACATTCCAGTCTCTTCAAACTGAGACAGAGTCACATTAGATTTCAACCACAAAATGAAGATAAATGTCTTGGTGCATTTGAGAAGGAAGCTGCTGTGGGATGTGAATGTGAAATGCACTGGTGATAAGCATAGCTATGGCCCATGGTCAATATAAAAAAATGATGGAAAATAAATCTTCATCCTAGGTTTCTTAAGGATACTTAATATAGGCTGTGTGATATCAGACCAACTGAAAATGAAGAATGCTATGGAAAGTGAGTTGTCTAAAGCTATTCCTTTGAGACGAGACCAAAAATCGTAATGCTATACCTGTGCATAAGTCAAAACTAAATCAAGGACGACTCTACAATAGGTATAACTGGGAAAAATGCACTATTACTTTTGTTTTTACTATTGATTAGCATCAGATGCTAATATAACAGATTCTGCCGTAGCTGCCATGTGCTGAAACACAGATTCTTTATTACAGTCAGGGAACATGCCTGTTTAATACTGTTTTTACACCTATGTCTGTTGCAAATTGTTGTGTGAAAGCAGGAAAATAGAGTGAATTTGCCTTTCTAGCAGATTCTTCACACAGTTTTTGTTTTGTTGCTGTGATATGCTGTGGTGTTTTTTTAAGAATATGTATTGGAATTAAAGATCCTGTAAGGAAATGCTATGCAACATGAATTATGATTATGAATATAAAACCACGCTATGCAGAATGACTTTAAAGCCGTCAAAGCTGTTGAAAATATTTTTTTAGAAGTTAATACTCCTAATTTCTACCCATGAATCATGAACAGCCTCCTGCAATTTCTAAATTATGCCTCTTTAATTAATAAAAGTGTTTTTATTTTACATTAGTTTAACCCATGACAGACTACATGTAGCACTGCTCAGCAAGATCTTGTGTTTATATTACAATTAATTTACTATTTAAATAGATTATTTATAATAATTACCTGCTTGAAAAAAGGGTGAATAAATAGGGGAATAACCTCTTTTTCTTACACAGGAGCAAATAACTTGAGTACAGCTTTGGAAAGAATTAATCTAATTATGGTTTTCCTTGAAGGTAATTTTCAATTGAGTGCCTACAAATATATATCTTCAGTACATGTTGCAGAGTTTCACAGACAATATAATTTCCTACAACAGGTAAATGCATGCATATTCTGGGTTTTTTCCCCCCATGAAGTCTTTCATTGTTTTTCAATTCCACTAGTTCTTTTATGTGTTTTTTTTTTAATTTATTTATTATTTTTTTTAATTATTCACTTTTAAAACTTGGATTTTTTTTCAAGTTGAAATGTGTCACTTGGAAAGAGCCGTCAGATAAACCTACAGCTATTTCTTTTTCTGATATATCCAATGTTCTGCAAATGGAATGTGTTGGTACAACTTGCAGAATAGCTATTGTAGGTCATGGTTCAGAAACTTTGTCACTGCCAGAGAAAGATTTGGATTAGATTTGGATTCTAAAGTAATATTTTAGAAGTCGTTTAGAAGAGGTGAACCTCGCAGAGATCTACAGTATGTGAGTGAGCAATTTCATCATAGATACATGTGATATTATATCTATGAAACTGTTCCCGCTTTTTTCTCACTCATAACTATTATTTTCTGTTTCCAGTTTATTTCCTATATGTATATTTTTTGACAAATGTATTTAATTTCTGTTTTCTTTTCTAAAACATTCAGTAGAAAAGAAGTAAAACAGAACATGCCTTAACCCTGAAGAAGTGTACAGGAATGTTCTCAAAACCAGAAATCTTATCTGCTATAACTTTTTTCTAAACTCTTTGGACAAATACATTAATAGTAGAAAAACTGTCACTGGAGTGACTTTTATCAGAAAGATAGAAAGTGATGTACCAGCACTCATCTGAGGAAAAAGGATGAAATTTAACCTTCATTCCAATCAGCTGTTCTTTAACTGCTTTATTTCTACTCCTCTGTTCCTCTGCAATATTTGTCCCTTTTGACCTTCTGCCATGAGATTTCTGTGTGACTGTAAGTTTTCATAGATAAAGAACTATGTCTTAAAATCTTCACTCTAATTTGTGTTTGTTTAAGCCAGTTTTAGCTAGAATCATCCTGACAGAACTAGATTTTGAATACTTGGCATGCCTCTTATAAATAACATTTCCACATCCCAGTATTGGCAATACAGAGACTGACATCTGAAATTTCAATTTACATACTGTTAACTCCATACTCTGACTTTCATCTTAAGCCACTATTAATTTACAGCATGTTTGTCTAAAATCTGCCAGTAAACTGGTATGCCAAGTTTAGCAACTGACCAAACATTTCCAGTTTTTTGATATTCAAATTACTGTCTCTAGTAGATTAGTAACTGCAGTTAAGCATGACAGTATTACTTCTGTAATCTGCAACTGACATACTGTATCAAAAAATGGTATTTTTTTTAATCTTTGGAAGTGTCCAGAGAATAAGACTCCTCACTTTTCAAATATATGTTCTTCTGGATATCATCCACTCCAGTTTGGTGTTGGTTCAAAGTTGCTGTCAAGGAAATGCTTTTACTAACTCCTGTAATAGTTATATTTATTTTGCAGAAAGATTATTGCCAGCTCTAAAAAAGCACTAAAATTTTTAAAGGTAGATTTAGATCTCCCTAACTTCTCTTTAATTTTGAATTATGAACTTCTGTCCCCCTGCCTTTTCAGATTCTGATACTAAAGTTTTCATGGTCTTGGATCTGAAGAGTTGTTTCATAATATATTTCTTATTTCCATCATTCTGTTGCTTTTCAACTCAATTTAAGATTTACATATCTAATGTGCTATATTGCAATTTTCTCTGTATATTCTTAATAATAGCATGCATTTAGTATACATTTAAAAGGTTGACAAGCACATACAATATTTAACTTTGAAAAATCTGCTTCTAACCTCTTGTCATAGCTTCATTTTCTATGCATTGTTTTTCTTGTTTTGTCAGAAGTTATCTAAACTTCTGGGGTGGTCTTTCTTGACCTTTTCCCTGTCTTACAAGAAGCATAGGCAGCACAGATTCCACCACCAAGGCCGGGACCAAAGCACAGCAGAACTAGAAGTGCACATGGTGACAGAAAGCTTACTCGTCTCCTGCTTAAGAACTCCACCCTAATGAAACCAAAAGCTATCGCTTAGAATCACAGAATCATGGAATCAACTGGGTTGGAAAAGACCTCCAAGATTATCAAGTCCAGCCCTTGATCCAACACTGCTGTGGTTACTAGAACATGGCACTAAGTACCATATCCAGTCTCATCTGAAAAATCTCCAGGGACGGAGAATCCATCACCTCCCTGGGCAGCCCATTCCAATGCCTGATTACTCTCTCTGTAAAGAATTTCTTCCCAATATCTAACCTAAACCTCCCCTGACACAGCTTAAGACCATGCCCTCTTGTCCTACTGCTGGTTGCCTGGGAGAAGAGACCAACCCCCACCTGGCTACAACCTCCTTTCAGGGAGTTGTAGACAGTGATGAGGTCTCCCCTGAGCCTCCTCCAGGCTGAACAACTCCAGCTCCCTCAGCCTCTCCTCATAGGACTTGTGCTTGAGTCTTTTCACCAGCCTCATTGCTCTTCTCTGGATCTTATCATCGATGTATAACGAGGTCACTTTCTCAAACATTATAATCATACAAAAATTAATTAAATTTTCTTGTGTCTGACAATAATGGAGGAAGTTCAAGTAAACTAGAAAGGATGGAGTTTTCATTTCTTCTCCCAGTGTTATTCTGAAATATATAAGTAGTTTGGGGCTAATCCTTGGTGTCTCCACTGTGGCTCCCTATGATGTAGGCACTGATATTAAATTTGCACAGAAACAATCTAAAGAATAAATTGTGAATAATCCTTAAAAAGCCTCAACCATCTGTTTCTAGGCATAGTAAAGGAGAAGGATCTTATGCTAGAAATTATTAGGAAAGAAAAAATATAGAAAGAAGAAAGTATTATATTACTATGTGAATTCTTTATGTGCTTACTTCTTTAAAAATATGTTTGTTTTAGTTATCCTATCTCAAAAAGGATCCAACAGAATTACAGAAATTGAAAGTAAAAGAGCAACAAAGATGAGTGATATAGAATGACTTCTGTATGTAGAAAGACTAAAGATCTTCAGATAGGAAGAAAGATAGCTGAGGGACATTAATGCATTTGAGAAGGTGGAGAGAGAATGAAATTCACTATTGCTCAAAATCAAATATCAGCAAGTACTAAATGACATTTGCCTTAAAACTAAGTTCAGCATAACTTATAGTATTACATAAGAATTTTACAACATGGTGTTATAGCCAGACACAATTTTACAGAAGTGAGCATTGTCTTCACCAAAGATGAATGTTAGTTGCATGTGAAAGTCATCCAAGAAGAAAAGCTGCCAGACAGACAAGTAGATAAAGACAAACCTGATCACCTTGACCTCAGCAACTAACATGCTCTGAGGACCACAGTCATCAGTGCTAACTGTAGCCACCAGACTATGATTCAACTCAAGTTTTCTCAGTTTGACCCTTTCAATTCTCTATCCCATTCCACCATGGAGTGAGTCAGTGGCTGGGGCTGAGCTGCCCACTGGGGTTAGAACAAGAGTCATTCATTTTACTATCTATCAGTTTTTTGATATTTCCCAGTGACACAATTTAAAATACAAAACTTACTTTCAAAACTTACATTCTACAATGTTTGAAAATCCAAGTATTTAAGGACATGCAGCAATGAGATAAAAGATATTCTATAACCTGTTAAATCAAATGAAGCTATGTTTTTATAGCATATAAATAATTGAAAAAGGGTTTAGAAAGAGTATGTTAAAACCCTTATATTTTAGTTTCCTGACTCTTTCCAACTGAAATGCTTTTCTGTGTACATATTCAAGAAAGTGCACAATAGTATTGTTTGTATCAATCTTTGAGATTCAACTGAGAGGATGGTGTTGCAAAACAGTTACTTTAACTGGCTTACAAAATTCCATTCCCTTTTCCCCTAAAGTACAACCTATAACTGTTTAACAAATTCGACTTTTGCTCTTTGGGGAAATTTCAGAAGGATGACAATATAAACAATCTAAAAACAGATTTAACTTGTTGCTAAAGAATGAAAAATGGACACCCCTCACACTCCCTTAAATACCTGGGAAATATAAGGAGTGATGAAAGAACAGAACTTATATTTCAGCTATAGATCTCTTACCAGAGACCCACACGGCATGTAACAGGGAAGAGTAACTTCATTATTTTCTTCTGAAAGGTAGTGACAGATCATCTCCTAAGAAAAACAATGGTATCTAGTAGTCCAAATGTATGAGAATGTTGTCTTTTTAATATTTTCCTCTATGTATTTGCAATACAGATAAGAGATAGCTTTCATTGTCAAATTTTGACAATGTGGTGGAGGGCACTCTTCACTGACTTCAGGTTAGGGAAAAAGAAAAGTTAGTAAAATTAAACCACAAGAAAAATTTGTAAATTTTATTTTTAAAATGATTTAATACAATTTATTATTATTATTATTATTATTTATTATTTTTTCAAATTATTTAGGCTCAAAATTCAGTGTAAAGAGAAGGAAAAAATATCTTTATGTGATAACCTTGGATATTGGGTTACAATAAAGTCTCTCTTTTTTTTCCTGTATGAAAAGAAATGAAATATATAAAACCGCTAGTGGGTTTTTATATTTGGGGTAATAAACAGGGAGATTTTTTCCCTACTGTTATGATATGATACTGCAATATATAAGTCTCCTTGGTCAAATTCCATCATAGAAAAGAAAGACAGCCATTATATACTTAAGAAAACACAAATCTGTGCCAATTATTATTCTATGATGTAGGATAGGTAACAATTAAAATCTCTATTAATCATGTCCAACTTAAAAATTGTTTTTCAAAGCAGGAGTTGTAAGATAAATATGACTTTGAAAATCTCTTTAAAATACTTCAATGATGAATTTTAACTTTCTGTATTTAATCATCCAAGTGAACAACTGTTTGGCTTTAAATTGCTGAGAAACCAAAATATTTTAGGAAAATGAATTATGAAGTTTAGTTTCTTATACAGAATTCATGTATTTAAATGATAGATTAGAAATATCAGGGGGTTTAAATAACACATGAAAGAAATGTGCAAAGATATTTTAATTTATTTTTTCAACACTAATTTTAAATTATTATGGAAAAGTACTTAATAAGTTATTCTAAGTCGCTATCTGAATTTCTAGGATTCACATCAATACACTAGGCTCAGATCTAGTGTGACAAGCATGTGACTGGAGTCAAGAAAGAGACTGAGTGAAGTATTTCCCTCTATATTATACTATTGTTTCTACACCCATAAAACTGCGTAATATGATCTACTTTGTTCTGCAGAGTCCTTAGAGACTGCTGGATTAAATTTCTGGAGTGCACCTGTTAGATACTGCAGTCATTTCTGATAATGTCTTTATCCAAAAGTGTCAGGTGAAAATGAGATCTGGTTTGTAAACTGTACAGTTGAAATTACCTGCTACCAATACTACACTGCAACTTTCAAATAAAAAATAAAAAATGAACTTTAATAAGGTTCATTTTTATTTTTGATATCTGAGTTGTATAAATATATAGCTATATGTGCATATGTTAATTTATACATCCACATATGCAAGATATACTTAGAATTTGTATTTTATCAGTATGATCAGAATTCTGACATGCACAAAGGAAGGAAAAAATTTCCTTTCGAAGGTCCTTTGCAATTTTTATTTCGCTCACTTTTTCCTAAATAAGATTCATGACAAATAAATTTTTTCAGTCACATCTTCTTCTGTGGTTATGTATTCAATTAAAGAGTAAACCTGTGAAAAACAAACGTGTCAAATCCAAACTCAACAGTGGACACAATTTTGTTTCTCCTATAAATTGTATTTCCAGAGGGTTTTTTGTCTATTTTTTTTTCAATTAATTCAGTCCAATGTTTACAGTAGTAGTTGAAACTTTTCCTTAATCACTAAATAAATTCCCAAATCAATGAGAGCGCTATTACAAAAATAATTCAACTTTCATACACAGATTCCTTGAAGGTAGAAGCATTAGTTACTAAAGAGCTCCGGAGCTTATAGTCTCTTCTTCTACTAATACCTTGTCCAGTATATGTGACAGTCTACCCATCTGTTTCCAATATTACTACATTGCAAATATGTATATTTTTAATTTTACCAGGTGAATCAAATGGTATTCAAAATAGGTACACACAGTGCTTTTTTTTTTTTTTTCAAATTATTCCAGTAAGTTGTGTAAACCCATATTTATAATTGAATAAAATACTTATAGTCAACAAGTTTGCATGTATATATATATATATATATATATATATATATATAATATATGAATACAAATAGTTTCAGGTTGGGAACATTTTCATTCAGATTGATTGGAAAAAATTTTGTACTTGCATTGTTTTAGAGATAAAGAAATTTAGGTAACCAAATTTATTCTCAAAAAAAGTACTTTAAATATAAGGAAAAATTTATTTCTTCATTCAGATATATGAATGCATGTTTTGATTTCCCATTTTATTTCCATTTAGTTGTTTAAATATATCCAAAATATAGTTTACCTCTGATTTAATTTTTGGGAAGGTGTATTTGCCAAAATAGTAATATCAAGTCCATTTAGCATTATTTGTCTTACACATTTCATAATTCCACTGATCATTTGTAAATTTTTAGTAAAGTGTCCATTTTTTACATTAGTGACAATATTTTTTATTATATAAATTGCTTTGGACTTCAAAATTTAGCTGGCATTGTGTTCTATGTCTTTGATTTAGTCTCGTAAATGAGTGATTGCAGGGCAAAATAAAAGATTATTCTCAAGTTTTTTTAAACCTCAGGGATATACTGGGAAAAGACTGACTTGAGTAATGTTTTCTTCATATCTCTTCATTATTTTAGATAGGAATCTGTGGACTAGCCAGAACCATTTCAGAAGTGACAGAAGCCGTATTTTAAAGTGGCAACTCTAATTTGTAAACAAACTCTTAGGATTCTCCTTCACATGCTCTCCTGGTTTCATCTGTGATAGAATTATTTTTTTCTTGGTATCTAGTACAGTGCTGTGTTTTGGATGTAGTATGAGAATAATGTCGATAACACACTGATGTTATAGTTGCTGCTGAGCAATGCTTACTTTAAATCAAGCACCTCTCATTTGCCCATGCTATGCCAATGAGAAGTTGCACAAGAAGCTGTGAGACTGACCTGAGCTGGCAGAAAGAATATTCCATACCACCGAATGCCATGTCCAGTGTATAAACTGGGGGAGTTGGCTGGTCAGGAACAGGCTGGGCATCGGTCACTGGGTGGTGAGAAATGGTATTCTGCATCACTTGTCTTTTCTGGGTTTTATTATCTTTCTCTTTTTGTGATCTCTCTTTTCATTACAATTATTATTACTATATTATTATAATTATATATTGTTTCAGTTATTAATCTGTTTTTATCTCAACCTCTGGGTATTACTGGTTTTTTTTTATTCTTCTCCCCGTCCCTTTGTGGGTTGGTTGAGGTGAGTATCTATATGGTACTTAGTTGCCAGCTGGGGTTAAACCATGAGTCATTCTTATATTTTGAGGACTCAACCTACTGTAGAGATATCCTATAATCAAATATTTCTCAACATTTTCCCTTGTATTGAAAGCTATTCTCAGAAATAAGATGAACACTTGAGGGGAACTGTAGAGTCTGCCTTGACTAAATGAAGTTTGAAGTGGAAGCAGGTGTAAAAGGAAGTAATTTTAGTGAAAGCTTCAACTTGGATAGATTTTTCAACCACTGAGTGTTGTTAATCTTGAAGATTTATAGAGTACTTAACCTCTAAACCAGGCCTGCCTTGTATTTACCTTGTTGACTTTGAAAATATTATTACTTGACATACTTGGAGCTACAAAGGCTGCTGTAGCTCTTAAACTCACTTTTTCTGCTGTAGACACAAAGGATTTTTTTTCATGTTCAGAATAGTTTACACTCATCATGTTCGGGCTGTAAACATAATTCCAAATTGATGGTCTCATCATCTGTATTCAACTCCCAATGTTCAGGGGGAAAAAAAAGAGGTATACTTAGACAGCATTGAGTTATCCCAAAAGTTGAGTAAATAGTTTATATTCCACTAATTTTGAAACTTCCAAGTCTCCTAGAGTTTTGTTCTCCCTTTACTTTTAAGCTCATTAACTAGAACTTGTTGGTTCTACATTGTGTGGGTTCTTTTAGTGTTCTTTCATTTGAATTCCTCTATACAGCACAACTTTTTGGTTTTAGAGCCTGAACGTCATGATTATTTCTAATTGAGTTTTTTTATGTGAATTAGAGACATATTTCAGATGACTGGTTTTTCCATGGTTTTGACTAACCTATAAGGTGTTAAAATTCTTCCCCTGTGCTGTCCCTCTAGCAAAAGATTTATACCTTTTACCTACAGTAGTTCTTTTTGCAGAAGTATATCTACTTTTTCTGTCTTCCTCCAGAAACAGGCCATATGTTTGGGATGAAAACCTCTGTTGGAAAGTGAAAAGTATTATTTTAAGTCCCTGTAGCCTGAGACCACCCTGGGCACAAACCCCTGAGGGTCCTTGTTATTGTTTGTGATCACTTTTTGTAGTCAGGCATCTGATGCTTACTATGTCTACATTTAAAGATCTGATAATGGATTTTATGTCACAAGCTTTCATAATTTATGTGTTCTTTATATATCAGTTCAAAAGAAGATAATTCTGGAAAGACACACTTTAGATAAACTACTTTATTATAATTTACAATTAATACCAGAAGACTTTTAAGTAAGAGCAAATTGTGCATTGTAAATATAGTCCTCATATTTTTCCAATACTAATGCTTACATAGATCAAATAAAATTGTATTTTTCAAATAGGAATTCTAATCTAATTTATGTATGATACATTAAAAATGTTATCATTCTGTGTTCTATATATTTAACAGGATTTATTTTATAAATCCAAAGTAGTAAATTACTAAAGAGTATTTATACCATGGAGGAAGATAATGAAAACACAGGATAAAGTGAAAAGCATTGCCATTTCCAAAGGTATTTGCCAAAATTTTTGCAGATTCTATTGTAAATCATTGCATTACAACTGGAAATACATTGCCATCTCCAGACTGACTTTTTCTTATTTTTATTTATGTAATGAAGAATTTCATATGCTTACATTAAAGATTTATGTTTTTTAATTATTAATAATATCAAGATACTTGTCATATTTACATATTTAAAATTAAATTGTAATAATACACACTCTCAAATATGGAGACTTGTAGCAAATTAGCTTTTGCACACTTAAAAGTAGATATAGAATATTTTCTCGGAGGAGTCTGAAGCCAAGCTCAATCTGCAATGGGTCAAATTCTGTTGATGAGTGGGCTTATGTCTTGAGGGAGAAGAAATAAACTGGGCCCTTAGAGTCCCGGGTACCTAGAGTCTGTTTTAATAAATCTCAGGGCAATATTAGTATAGTGAAAGAATGCACAAACTTGTCTCTTGGTTTTACATATACATCTTAATTACCTGAGAGTTAGATTCTTTCTAAAGGAGGAACTAATCACTGACTAAAGAGGCATCATTTTGCCTGACAGAGGTTATAGACAGATGCAGCTATTGGTTTCCAACTTCCATTTGACTGGTTTTGTATAAACATTTTAAAATATTATGGTAAGATATTTTAAAACAAAGTGATTATTATTGTTGGGGACATATTAGTGCATTCCCTGCTATCAGAGCTGCATGGTCCCAAACGAATAATGCATTCAGTATTCTCAGTGTGCTATAGGCATATAGGCTGTGTCTATATCTTATAAACAGATAAGACTTATCATTTTCTGCTTTTAAAAACAGGGAAATGTTTTCTCCATTTAATAGTTCAAACTTTAAGAAAAATCTTGTTGAACATCTGAAACAAATAAGGTTTCTCTTTGATTTAGAACAGCTATAGCATACACTTCTTTTGTCACAAAATGAAAGAGAACCAGAAGATAATAATCAGACTCCTGAAGGCTAAAGAAAACAATAGAAATATTTATATTAAAATAATTTCAGAATATTTTACAAAGTACAGAATTTGTTGTTATTATTATTCATTTTCTTAAAGGTAAAGTCCAGGCTCACTGAAAGTCACTTTGTCAAAATCCTATTGGATATTTTTTTCCCTTCTTGCACATTGATACAAGTATCCTAGCAATGTTTTTTGTAATGGAGTGTGAACAGCAAATGAATACTCACAGGAAATGCTCTGAGGCATAGCAGAGCATGGGAATGGGAGAAACATAATCTATCAAGAAAAAAAATTCACATCATAAAAGTTTTACATACATAACCGAGTTATATGATACTACAGTAAGCTTAACTAGAATGGTTACTTTACATATGTATATGTATTGAGACTAGGGATCTAAATTACAGAATTACAGAATGGGTCAGGTGGAAGGCACCACTGGTGGGGACATCCGGTCCAGCAGGATTGTGTCCAGACTTTTTTTTTTTTAATCTCCAGTGAGGGAAACTCCACAACCTCTCTGGACAATCTGTTCCAGTGCTTGGTCACACCCACTTTAAGTAAGCAAGTTCTTTCTCATATTCAGGTGGGACTTCTGTGCATCAGTTTCTGCCTGTTGCTTCTTGTCCTATTGCTTGGTACCGTCATTATTTGGCAAAGGTCTGATTTTTTTCATTGTTTTGGTTCTGATGAGTAGCACAAACTTCCATTTAAACAGTTGTTTCCAGTTAATTTATCTAATACCCTACAAAAGTGAATTCCCCATAGAAATGTTCTCTTTCAGCTTCCACTATCTCCCCCAAACCACCTTATATGTAAGTTTCCTTCCTGTTGAAGTTTCTTGGCTGGAGAATTCATCTTCTTTATCTTTCCCCTCTGTCACCTTCAGTTCCTTTCCCTCTTCTCTCTTTTGTGTTTACATATCTGCTGCTTTGTCACAACATGGACAATATGAAATTTATGGAGAATTACACTGCTTATTGTATTTTCACATAATTTTGGTAAAAGAGATCACTTTTGAACATTTTCAGTGCATGCTCAAGAAACTGCACTGGATTAAATGGCCTGTAATCATACGACAAACATAATAACAAACCAGCAAACAGACGTACAAAACCTTTACTGCTGCATACATATAACTTGGCAAAATGAGCAACAACTCACATTCTTCGGTTACAGTGATTTTTTTCTGCTTTTAGGACAAACAGATTTTATAAACACTGTAAGGTAAACATGCTCAGGTATTCTTCCCCAGAATGCCAAGGCAGTGGAAGGATTAAATAAAAGCTTTATTTCAGATGCAAGGGCCACTTTTTTTGTGATGTGGCACACTGGGCCTCCAGGGGAAAAATGGCAGGTTCCTGCCCCCTCAGGGCCTCTTTTATCCTCTGCTTTTATCTCCCCTGCCTTCCCAAGACCTCTGTACTTGTCTGTTAGGACTATCTCTCTCCTCTCACAATTCAGACAGAGAATTCTGTCTGAAGAAGAGAGCTTCTCTTGCTATGCTGGATGGGGAAAGCATTGAAAGTGCCTTTGAGAAAGAGTTACCGTCTAGGCAGAAAGCCTTCCTAGCGAAAACTGAGTTCCTAACTTTCCATTACAAATTCTTCCAAAATTGTATCTCTCCCTACAGCACAAATTAGCAATGGTATAAAATATATTTACTCCCAAGACTTATAGAAAGTAACCTTCCGGGATCCTGAGTGATGTACTTCAATTGGGTTATAATGATATTTGTTTCAGCTGCAGATTACCTCCTTCCTTCTCCTATTAATTAGATCAAGTTTCCAGCAAAGTGCACTGAGGAAACAATCCTTCCTTGAGATTAAAATTAGTTATGACTTAATGATGAAACATTGAAATGTTTTGGAGATATCAGCTTTCTAAGTCTTAGAGTTAAATACAGTTTGTCATGCTTTTCACATATTTTTCTAGAATGAAATTTGTCCTTAAAATTAGAAATTATTCTTAATTCTATTGACCATATCTATTGAAGTTTTTGATTAGTGTTTCCCTCTTTAATATGTCAGTTTGCATAGAGAATTAAAATATCAGATGAAAAAGGCTGTGATATTTATATTCTGTGGTACATTGCAGATAGTTTCAAATATCTATTGTCAAAGAAAATTTGTTCAAGTATAGTGAAAAAAAGCAGTTGCACCTTAGCCTTGACATTCACACTTAATGTCCTGTTTTCTTAAGCATATAGTAGAAATTTACTGACTTTCATATGGATAGGCAAGCTTTCCTAACATATCCTAACATATCCTACCTGTGAGGTTCTCATGACCATATAACATATACTCCATGTAAAGAATCATCTAAAAATATTTGAATTTTGAAGACCATGGAAACTACAATAAATGATCAGTTTTGACACTTTCTTAATGGTATTGGAATTGAGTGGCAGGGTTTTGGCAGCAGAGAAACTTCAGGGATGGCTTCTGTGAGAAGCTACAAGAAGCTTATCATGTGTCCGACAGAGCCAACCCCATCTGGCTCCAAGACATATCTGCTACTGACCAAGACCAAGTGCATCAGCGATGGTCGTAGCGCCTCTGTGATAACGTCTTTAAGGGTGAAAAACTGCTGCACAACAGAAACTGGGAGAGACAAGAGTGGGAATATGTGAGAGAATGTGAGATAAACAGCCCTGCAGACACCGAGGCCAGTGAAGGAGGAGGGGGAGGAGATGCTTCAGGCACCAGAGCAGAGATTCCCCTACAGCCTGTGATGCAGACCATGGTGAAGTAGTCTGTCACCCTGCAGTCCATGGAGGTCCACAGCAGAACAGGGACCCACCTGGAGCCTGTGGAGGACCCTCATGCTGGAGCAGGTGGATGCTTGAAGGAGGCTGTGATGCCGCAGGAAGCCCACACTGGCATAAGAAATGCCTACAACCTAAAACATGCAGCAATAGAATCCTGAGGGAATTAGGATACAACTCGGTAGGACAAATTCTGAATCCTGAAACTAATGTTCTAATTAATATATATCCCCAAATTCCAAAGATGTAAAGGGCAATGCCCAAGCATCTAAACATGGTAACACTCACAACTTCAGTGGCTTCTGGAAAAAAGTAATAGTACCAGAATGTATCAAGCTGAGTAGAAGTAATACTTTTAAGAGACAGTAGCTATGTTTTGTGTGACCTAGAGGAACAGTGTATGTTACACAACAGTAGACTTCAGATCTTCCATCACCATTTACTTGCTCTATCACCCTGAAATAATAACCTTCAACTTTGTTCTTCAGTGTTGGTGAACAGTTCTCTGTGTGAATTAAAATTCAGTGGCGAGGACAGCATATTAGCTATTGTTACCTGAGCAAAAAGACTTTTCTTGTGTACATCGTTGTAGTGCTTTTTGTATGGGGGAAGACAAATTATATGATAATAGGGTGCAAACTCCTTTGCTTTTTTCCTTGAAAATTATGGTTATAATTGACAACAGCATAACTACTCAAATATTGTTCTCCCTCTGACATGTATTCAGAGTACAGAGTTTTGGGATTTTTTACTTACCCAGGAAGATACTACTTCATCCTTTGTTACATATGCTGGATGAATTCCTGTTGCTAACAGTAATGAGCGGATTGTAACGTCAGCTAGGGATGAGAGGCTACAAAGCCAAGTGCAATCCTGTGAAGACAAATCTCATGATGTCCCAGCAACACTTAGAAGTCCTCTCTTTCATGAACCCTGACAGGAATATTAATTATTAAAAGATTGGTCATGGCATTCAATTATTAAAAAAAACCTATTCACACAGAAATACACACATATTTAACTTGCCCTCAGAAATGTCAAATTGTACTTTACTGTTTCGGTTTTCCACTTTGTTTCTTAGCAAAGTTCTATAAACCGGACAAACTTATACTTGTTTTGTACTAAGAAAATTTGTTGAAAATAGAAATCTTATGTGCAGGAACTGCTTTTACTTTCTATTTCTCTTTTACTTTGAAAATTGTTATGTATAATAAAACAATTTTGGTTACAGGACAACTTTTGGTATATTCACATGCATATTAAATGCTTTAAAGAAATCACATGGAGACTAAACTTTGTCAAATTTCTTTATTTTGGAAATCATCGTGTGTGTCAAATATACATTTATAAAATACGAAAGAATTTAAATGAAAGTAGTAATATTCTTATAATGTTTCTGAATTAGAAAGGGAACAATATAGAAGATCATTTTTTTTTCTGGTTGATTTTGTGTCATCTCTGTATCTTTTCTGGCTATTTTTTCTATTCCTATTTTATCCCAAGATCACAATTATGGAATATTGGCAAAATAATATTTTCAGAACAAATTGTATGGAAAGCACTTTGTTATATCTGTAGAACAGTACCTAAAGTTCACATTACTATTTTTCTTGTAAAATCTCCTCCATACACGAAGGATAATTGTGAATTCTGATTATTAGTTTTACATTCAAGTGATAGAAATTGTCTCACTTTTAGCCACTGTAGTGTAGTCTTTGAGATTTTATTAAAACTAATTGTAAGTAACCAGAAGTTTCTAAGCTGATATCAGGAAATATTTTACATCTGTAAAATGTACACACTTTATCTGTCATTAGGTCAGCACCTGTAGGTCTGTCTCTTCCTCTCTCAAGCAAATTCTGCAAATCTTTTAAAAGCCATCCACCTCAAGAAAAAACAAAAGTACATAAAAACAGGGCAAGAGGTGAAATGGATACAGAAATTAAAGTATTTCAGCTCTTTCAGTAATGCCAAAGAAATGAAAATGTGAACTGGAAAGTCTGAGTTCTCTATAGACTCTTGCAGAGATCTCAGTGATACTTCCAGATGACTGAAAAGTCTTCAGGGATTGAGAGAAATCTCAAGACCCAAAGTGATCTCAATACCATCTCTACATTCTAAATTGCATTATTCCAGAAAACTGTTGATAGAGAATCTCACTTAGCCCAGTATACATGCTACCAGAAGATGCAGTACTAGTGTTTACTATTAAGAATAGTACAATAGCCATACTTTGATTAGTTTTTTTATTACTGTCTTTATATTAAGATTTTTCTATCAGTGCCCAGATAATGGTCTGGATCCCTGTGATTTTATCTACATAAAGATTTAGATGTATAAACAACCAAAGGAAAGGATTACTGCAACAATTGAGATAAAACAAATAAAAAGAATAAAACAATTTTTTTCCACCAAAAATATTGCTCATGTTGAATAAATGGTTTAAAAAAAAGTAGTAATTTATTTTTTTTCAGAATACTTTCCTTTCCCCTAAGTGCTCTGAAAGTACAGAAAAAAAAACGTGTTTGAACCTCATTTCTTAAAAAAAATAAAATAAAATTCAGTTTGATTATAACCAGAGACAATAATCCAGATTTTCCCTTTTTTCTATCTCTCTTCTGCCTTCACCCTGCCCTTGTAATTTCTTTAAAAATTTCAGATGTTTGACTATGAGTTTGTTAGCAGTTGTGTTGAGTTGTCTTTTGCCAGTGTCTCAGTGAGTTTCCTTAAAAAATATGCTTTAAAGAAATCCCCCTTTATTAATTTTCTCTGCCTATTGCTTATTGCTTATTAGTAAAGCTAAGAAAATTATCCTTTCTGACAGTCATTATAGATTTAGGCCTTCTTTTGGCAGCTTCCATAAGAGTATATCCACCTCCTTCACTGTATAGTTCTCCATGGGCTGCAAGAGGACAACCTTATCACCATGGTCTTCTCCACATACTGCACAGCAATCTCTGTTCTGGCACATGGAGCACCTCCTCCCGTGTATCTTTCTTGACCTGGTTTTCTTCAAGTCTGTCTATTAGCAGAATACACACGGCATACAGTACAGCTCTGGCTGTCATGGAGGTTACCTGGGCTGCAGCAAGGGATGAAGCTAAACACTGAAGTGCCCCATCTGCTCAAGGCACCTCACACTTTTGCTGGTGAAGCAGCATCAGTCAAGCAGAAGGTTCAGCTGTGATCCCTGCACTCTACCCTTTCGCATTGCTGCAGAGCTGTCAGCTGCCACCAGCTCTAATGACAGGGGTGTTAGTGAACTAATTCAACAGTGCCTGAATGAAATATTTTGTTCTTTCCCTGTTAAAGATTTTATACTTTTTCATGCTCACGCTTTTCTTACTGAATCCCTGATCTACTAATGATCCCATTCAATGGGGTCTCTCATAGAATCACAGAATCATTAAGTTTGGAAAAGACCTCTAAGATCATAGAGTCCAATCTTTGACTGAATACCACCATGTCAACTAAACCATAGCAAAAGTGCCATGTCCGGTTTTTTTTGGAACACTTCCAGGGCAGGTAACTCCCCCACCTCCCTCCATTCCAATGCTTAATCACCCTTTCAGTGAAGAACTTCTTCCTGAAGTCCAACCTGAACCTCCCCTCATGCAGCTTGAGGCCACATCCTTTTATCCTGTTTCTAGGTGCTTGCAAGCAGTTGCCAGCATCCATCTGACTACAGCCTCCTTTCAGGTAGTTGTAGAGAGTGATAAGGTCTCCACTGAGCCTCCTTTTCTCCAGGCTAAACAACCCCAACTCCCTTAGCTTCTCCTCACAGGAATTACTTCCTACACCCTTCACCAGCTTCTTTGTCCTGCTCTGGACATGCTCCAGCACTTCAATGTTGTCTTGTAGTGAGGAGCCTAAAACTGGAGACAGTACTTCAAGTGTGGCCTAACTAACACTGAATAGAGGGGGACAATCACTGCCCTGGTCCTGACTACTGCTGGTAACACTAAGGATACCTTTGGCCTTCTTGGCCACCTGGGCATACTGCTGGCTCATATCCAGCCAACTGTCAACCAACACTTTTCTTGGGCAGGTTTCCAAACACTATTCCCCAGCCTGGAGTATTGCATGGGCTTGTTGTCATCAAAGTGCAGAACAGAGCACTTCATCTTATTGTATCTCATACCATTGGCCTTGGCCCATTGATTCAACCTATCCAGATTCCTCTACTCCCTCCAGAGCCTTCCTTTCCTCCAGCAGATCAACACTCCTGTCCACCTTAGAGTCATCTGCAAAATTACTGAGAGTGCAAGTTGATCCCCTTGTACAGGTGATCCATACTGGTATTAAAAATTACTCTCTTCAATTTTATCTTTTTTAACCTTTCTGCAGACCTTCTGATGCCTATTTCTGCAATTTTGTCAGCCGCCCGAGCCAAGGTTGCAGGCAAGTAGAGAAATTGAGACAGAACTATTAAAGAAAAATATTGAAACTAATCTCTGTTTTTTCCTAAATAGCATAAAGAAATAATTATATTTAGCATGTAAAATTAAGCAATTTGCATCTCTATGGTGACTGATTGCTACCCTCTGATTGATAACGGGTTTACTGTCACAGATATTTTTTAGTTTTACTTGTAACTAATTTTTTGAAACATAGCAATTTCATTCAGACTTCTAATCACTTATTATGAATTTGAAGAGGTATAACTTGAAAATGAGCCTTTAAGAGTTTTCCCCTCATTTTAAATGCAGTTAATACAGTAGATCTGAAAAACTGTTTTTTCTTCATTTCTACTGTTGATTGCAGTAATAATAAAACTAATTGCCTGTAATTCAGTAAAGTATAATTGCACCTGACTTGATTTAGACAAAGATGTAGATATTTTATAATTAGATCACATGAAGCGTTTTATGAATAATTCATAAGAAAATATAATTAATGAGATCATTTTGTAGACTTAGTTTAAACAAATATTCCAACCAAGTTATGGGCACACTGTGTGCGATTCACCTTAACTGACTTTAGCTGTCTAAAAATAGTTATCCAAGTCCAAGTTTGTATCTTAAGAGTCTCTCCATAGCTAATGAAGAGTAGACAACAACACAAGAGGTAAGGGAAAATATTGGTCAGGTCTCTCGATTGGCCTAAGATTCCGCATGTTAATTAATGCTATCTTAGTCAATTAAGTTAAATAATCATGAAGTAGTTACTAAATTTGAATCTGCTAACTGATATTGGTGATCATAATTTAGACTCAAGCAGTTATTTTAAAAGGAGTCTTTGCTTTGAAGATGCTTTTTATAAGTTATGCAGTATAGGATTATTTGCTATAAAACTTGCAAAACTCAATGGTTTAAGTACGTGTTAATACCAAGCTTTCCTCTCTTCGTGTTTAAAGAAATGATGGGTTTGCTTAATTCTTTTCAGGTTCTAAAGGAAAACAGCTAGAGGATGTAAAGTTTTTTAAACTTTTATTTTCTAAATAAAGTAGATGTCACTAAATGATTCTAAAGACAATTAATTTTAAAATTTGTCATCCATCGGTTGCATAGTGAATCAGTTTCTAAAGATGTCAGAAAGATGGTAGATGATATGCAAATATACGAAACCTGTGGAAGCATAATAAATATAATATTAGGTGCAGATAAGTTAGGAACAACATCTTACACAGACAAAAGGTTCATCTGTAGTATTTTGCCTGGAAGTTTTGCTTTTAAACCCATATATCTTTATCATTTCTTTTCTCTATGAATATAAGACTTAAATCCCTTCCCCATCCCCACAATACATTCCTTTACTCTTTTTTGAATCAATTATTTTTATACTTTGCTTCATTTAAAAAAATTAAATAAATTAATGCAGTTGAAAGAAAAACAGGTCTGTTTTTCAAATGTTGCTTAAAACATCTGGGGGAATAATTTCACTTCTTATAGGAAAAAATACAAGGTTTTCTGCTGTTGTCATTAGCTATAGATAATCATAAATTCATTTTGTTTGGAAATTTTTCTCGTTTATTTTGCATGGATGTTCATCTGTTTAAAAAGCCTGAGCTAAAGTAGGTCTGTAAATTTCAAATGCAGGGAGAGTGAAGAAAATATGCTATTACCATTACAGAGCAGAAGGGAGAGGGGAAAACTTGCAACCTTTTTATGAACAGCCCTAGAGCTGAAATGGATGAGAACTTCAGATGAAATTTGGCATGGAAATAATTCTCATTTAAAAGAAGTACCTTTGCTTTCAGACAAAATTGGTTTTGACTTTACCAAGGTATGAGCTTTTGAGTATTGAATACTGATTACAGTAATAAGGTTTTAAGCCTCTCTTTTCCCCTTCTTTCCATCAGTACCTAAACTTTTCCTTTCATATGAACATTAAAAGTATACAATATCTTTACAATAAACAATGAAATAGCATATATTGCTGAAGATTGACAGTGCCTCTTCTTTATTTCATAGATAATAAATTGTTGAAACTGTTTTCGATATTTCTGGGTTTTTTTGTTTATTTTGTTATAGCACTTATACTTGATACTCTGTTCACTGCCTTGCCCCTCATCAAGGAGTAACTGTCCTTTATCTGAAATGCCTCTTTAGTCTAATTCGTGGGAGTGTGAACATTCACAAAATTGAAACTCATACCAGTGTTATATGGTCTTAACTGTAAGACCTCTTTTCATAAGAGGCTTTTATTTCTCTCACATAATCTGAGATTGGATTCCAACTATCCTTCTAAATCAATATAGCTCTTGCAGCAAACTCCAGCAGCCTTTGTTAATCTCAGTCATTAGGAATAAAGCACTCCTATTAAGTGATTTTGTAACTGATAACAGTCTTGCCATACAGCAGGGAGATAGACTGGATTCAAATTACAGTTTCAAATGTTTGAAAAAGTGACCTTTCCTGTTCATTCTTTATTCTATCAGGACTCCTCTGTCTGAATCAGGTAGGAGAAGATAGCATTTACTTTAAGGTTCCCTTGCATGAGAAACTTTATACTAGAAGAATGAATGACTTTCCAATTTGAGAACCCAAGTTCACCTCATATTGACTGGACCTGTTGTTTTCCTTCTAAACAGATTTACCCCTTCTCAAGAACTTTTGCCTTCATTTATTACTTCAGTTGAAGGCTTCAAGCATAACTTTTTTGTGAATGCAGTATTGTAACTGCTGAAGCCAATAAGTTATCCATATTTTACATGTTCTGTGGAGTATTTGCTTTTTTCCTCACGATGTGCATTTTCCTTGGAGTAAACATATACTTTAATTGTTTTTAATTAGCTTAGCATAATGTGCATAAAGATTCAAGTGAAGGCTTTCAAATAGATAGAAACTAAATTAGATGGACTATACCACAGTGCAGAAATTAGACTCAGAATTTCTACCAGTATAATATGATTTTTTAAATTAAAGTCATAATATAAAGTCAAACTCACACTTTTAGTTTTGTCTTTGAAAACCTTTAAGATATTAAATAAAGGTAGATATCAATATAATTTTTCAAAGGATCAAATGCCAATAAAGTCTAGGGGTGAACTTCTAGATTCTTCCAAATAAGCAGATGACTTTGGATCATTTAAATTTTCTCCAATAGTTTTACACCCATGGTGTTTGTTCAAGATGTGTTAATTCAACTGCAAGACAATTAGTGTAGCCAATTAGAGAGCTTTTTCTAATAGCCATATGTACTGATAGCAAAGAATAAATGATAGTTGAACATCCCTCCTGTCACTGATTTATAATAGTCGTTTTGGTTTCCTCAGTCCAGTATACAATACTGAGGCAGAGAGAAGCAGTTCCACACCTGCTCCTTTCCTCGTCTCACTCATCAGGATAAAGAGATCATGCCTCTCTAGGAAGCACAGGCTCTTACCAGTCCACAAGGAATTCAAGGAGCAGCACAGGGAAACTAACAAATATTTGTCTACCTTTACTATGAAGCATCAAGATTCATATAAGTTTTGGTAACAATATTGATTACTTTTTTAAACTAAACTTATTTGCTATAAGAACCTGATGAATATTATCTTGGCAAATAGAATTGTCCCTGCAGCTTCTTTCTCTACTTCTTTGTTAACACATGCTTTTTTAATTCTTTTTAACTCTAACAATCTGTTAAGAACCAAATCTTCAAAAGCACGTAGATGCTTAATTCACTTTGTTGGGTAAGAGAGACACCTAAATGTGCCTGGAGGATCTGATGCAATGTTTGTTTCTGTTCCCTGACTCCTACACTGCATTTCATGCTGTCACTCCAAAACCTTGTCCTCATGATAAAATTACACACATAACTGATACAAAAATTAATATTTAGATTTTTACATATAAAATTCCCCTAACAGCTTCTATTCTGACATAAATAAATGTAATTTAATGACTTAAACAAGTTGGTGGAAAAAGGTAATACCTTTTATAAGACTATCATAGCTAGAAAGAAAAAAATTTACTCTGTTAAAATTAATGGACCTATTTTGGCTCAAAAAATAATTTTTTTTAAGTTTTAGTGGCACTAAGAACTCTCATTAGTCACTACATTCACAATATGTCCTATATAAATACCACATCTTTCATAATCATCAAAGATCTGAAGTTGACTTACAGACTTCTGAAAGAAGTCTCTGTAACTATTTTTGTAAATTTTCCTCTTTGCTAAGAGTGTACTATGGAAATAATTGACAGATTTGTGCTGCTAATGCATTAACTAATAGCTGAGTACAGCAAAAAGTCATTTTGGATAGAGACTCATGTAGAAATTTTAAATTTTTCCTGCCAACATCTAATACTAAGAAGTTATTCCTTTAAGCACACCAACAGGTGTGCTTAAAATAGCTCTGTCTAAATTCAACTTTCTTTTCTACTTGAACCCAAACGGCATAAAAAAGTATATAACCTCTTTTCTCTCATTTTAACAGAAGTAAATTAAAGTGTTGTCACTACACTTATGGACAAGAAAAGATAATTTTTTTCATTTCTCTCTGTGATAACTGAGGAATCAAATAATACTCCCTCCCAATAAAATCTTGTTCTCAGTTACATCTATTCTGAAAAGGAATGTCATCCTTCAAGAAAGTTTAACATCCCAGACATTTTTGGGATGTTATACTTTCAATTTCTGATTATAATGAACTTCTTGTTACATTAAAACATTCATTAACATAAAAAAATAAATTTTTAAAACAGGAAGAAGGATAATCAGCATGTCCTACTTCTTATGCAATTATCCTAGAGAGTCACCCTTTGCTTTAGATGAAGTGGAGGAGCTGAGTCTGGTGGAATTCACAAAAGCCTCTTCCATATATAAATACCTATGTTTGGATGTTGGCACCAAAGATGGTATTCGAGACAAGCAAAAGTTTTGAATCTCTCGTGGACAGCAGAGTATAGATGGGTCTTTGGTTTTCCTCAAAAAGTTGTGACGTCTCTTCTTCCTGTGAATAGAACTATTTTGTTTATTTCTCTGGGTCTTCTACTGCCTCATGCAATTATATCAGCTGAGCTTTCCATAAAATCTTCTGTAATAAAGAAGGAAAAGTGGGACAAGATTTTCTAAAAGAAACATAAAAAAGGAGGCACACAGGGAAGCAAAGTTATGATGCCTGAAATGGAGAAAAACTTTAAAGTATAAGAGGGAGCTATCCTTTGAAGTATAAAGTTGTGACATGATCAAAAGCTCACTGTAGGTAATGGAAAGATTTCTATTGACTTCATTGGCCTTCGAATTCAGCATAGTCTAGAGGAAAACAAGCAAGTTTGCTCCCTTTTCCCATCAGCTCCTTAGTTGGGTTGTTTTCAGAATCAGTCATACTAAGTAAACAAGATAGAGAGTAAGGAATAGAGTTAGAAATCATAGGCTTTAGTTGAAAGAAATAGACAAAAATTATTAATTTATTTTAAAACGGTAAAGTGTAACTTTTAGTAAAGGAATTTATGAAGGTAAATATAATGGATACTATCTCAGTACCAACATCTAGGTGAGAATAACCTACAGATAATTCTTTTCCATTTTAGATAATATCATCTTATATGCACCTAGAATGACTTTATTACATGGAAAGGGATATTTGTACATCTGCACACCTACTGAAGATGACCACAGTCCCCATGTGTGACTTGTTCCCGAGTTTTCCTTTCATGGAAATCATGGTACTGTATAGTCAACATTTTTTAGTCTACAAAAAAGTAAGTTTTGTCCTTGCTCTTTTAGAAAAACATATACAGGTGTGAAAAAAAATCTGAGATGAAACAAGTTATTTAACTTGTAAGTTATAAAAAATGAACAATCACCATGTTGGTTCATATTGTGGTTAATCCCAGGAAAAATTAATCTGTTGTTTAGGCTTAGCAACACTTTGTCGAAGAGTGTGTAGTTTTGTTAAACTATTCATTTACTCTAGCCATATCTGAATGATGGACTTGGGCTAATATTTCCTAGCTACAAGGGATTTTGTGGCTCTGTCTATCTATCTATCTATCTATCTTTATATATATATATATATTTATAAAGCAATTCCTCATTTTTAGTGCGATAATGAAAGTGCATTTTGGAATTTTGTTTCTGATGACAAAATAATTATTAATTTATATACCAGAATCACTGATACCAAGAGAAAGCCTGCACCTGAACTTCTTTTCTGTTTTATTGGGATTGACTTGTATTTAATTTGTATTCTGTCTCTTTTAAAAATGCCTTTGATTCTGAAGCCATTATACAGCTGCAAGAAGAATACATACAAATTTTTTAGTCTGTAAATTTTCCAAAGCTTCAAGTTTGAAAACAGTTGCTTTTTTATGCACTATTTTTCCATACCTAAATACAATGTAACAAAGAACCATCTCTCCCTCCTTTTACCTTACATCTTTTGGAAACATGACTCTGATCAAGTTACTCTTAGCTGATGAGTTTCTTCTTCTGCCTTCAGTATTTCATTAGCTCATTGACTATTTAAACAATACAAGAGCTAGTTGAGGTTTATGTGTTTCTGAAGATATTTTGTAAAAAAAGACGTGTATGTAGTGAGAGGGCAGAGAACAGAAACCAGTTGGATGGAATTAAAACTCTAGTCCTGAACTCACACCGTGGTAGGCATCAGATAACTCAAATGAAAGAAAAATGTCTTAAGTGTCTCAACCATGAGAAAAAAAAGCTTCATTCAGAGTTTATATTTATTCTAAAGTAGGAAATACAAGGGAAAGTAAAATAAAAATGTGTAACAAGAATCACTTGGGGCTTCTGAAGCGTGAAGCATCAAACATGGCAGCTGTCAGTCCATGTCAGGTCTGGGCAATTGAGCTGAAGCCAGATGCCTGACAAGAGTCAATCAGGAGACCAAGAACCAGCCTGTTAGCCTGACTGGTGGTTTATTCTCTGTATATAAAATCCATCACTTCTTGACTTGGTGGTTTTCTTTTTCTGTGTGCCACTTGATGGCAGTTGCACTTCTAAGGGTCTCACTCCTATTCCTGTCTAAGCTGTTCCGATTTTGGTTTTTGGGGTGGTTTGTTTGTTTGCTTGGGTCTGTTGGGGCTTTTTACCTCATCCTTGCAAACTTCATCCATACTTTCTGACTCCTGCCTCTGCTTTTTTGTCAGTATCCTAGTCCTCCTTGCTCCTTTTCCTAGTTGGTACTTTCTTATTCCTTGTTCCAGGAATGCAGACAGTTACTCAAACAATGTTGTCTTGTTCTTCAGTTCAGTAAGCTTTTGTTGCTAGAATCTTGTAACAATATAGTTGTTAAGGATAATTAATAATAATCCAACACTGTTGAACTGACCAAATAATTTGATAACTCCTTGCTATACTTACTATACTTCTTGTATTGATGAGGGTTCTTTTTGTTTGTTTTTTTTTTTGTTTGTTTGTTGTTGTTGGGGTTTTTGGCAGGGTTTTTTTCCCCTTTAGGTATTTATATATTTCCAGGTTGGAGTTTTTTGGTTTTTCCTTTTGATGCTCTGAATTATTAATGATAACATGTCAAAAGTTCTTGTGGTGCCTGTAATTTTATTTTCTTTTTTTGACAGATTTTCTTACAGTCCTTTTTCAGTAGTTTCAGACAAAACTATGCACTCTTGGCATAGTAGAGGTGGGTCTTGTCTCCTCAGTACACAGGTGGCCAAGTGCTATGAAAACTAAACTTTATTCAAATGGTATTCTTACTGTATATAATAAGAAAAAAATTACATGGGGAATTAGGAGTTAGCGGTAAGTAAAAGTATTTTATATAAATTTAAATAATGTATTTGCAATAGTGAGTGTATATATGGATATGATATACACGACTTCTCAAAGATGGAAAATTTTGCCCTGTGCAGTAGAACATGAACTTGTCTGATTCAGACAGGATGGGATTACATGATAATCAATCATACTCAGGAAAAGACCAAGTACGTTCTTAACATTTAACCTTCAGTGCATACATATAAAGGTCACTGTATAATAGATATTTTCTCCTGCAATTCTGAATTCCAGTCAGATATTTTAATAACATTATTATGGCTAAATATTTAATAGCAAATCTAGAGCAATCATAGTAGGCAAGGACAGAGCCGATAGCGCTAATGGAACTAAACAAGATTTGGGAACAAGCAGCTTGTTGTGGACCATTTAAAATCCAAAATGGTAGTCTCAAATGAAGTATAGATCTTTATAGGTTATTTCTGTGTTGGTTCTTTTTAAGGTAAGCGTGTCATAGTTTAGGGAAAATATATTTTTTAAGTGAGCTAATTTGTGGAGTGGTGAAATGAATAGTACTCATTCCAACATAAAATAGCTATCAGAATAAATGCAGAACTATTTCATTGATTACAATACATAATAAATACAATATTTCTCATGTGTTCAACATCTTTCTTATTTATCTCATATATATCATATGATTACAGGATATCCATGCAACACATTTTTAGTAAGGTGCAAGAAAATCAGTTTTGATTTATATGAGGAGCAGCTGAGGACTCTGAGCTTGTCCAATTAAGAGAGAAGCAGGCTCTCTGCAGCTTCCTGTGGAGATGAAGCGAAGATGTTGATGCTGAGCTGTTCTCCCTGGGATCCAATGACAAGACATATGGGAAGGGCTCAAAGCTGCATGGGGGAGGTTTAGAGTGAATGTTAGAAAACATTGCTTTACCCAGAGAGTGGTCAAACCCTGGAACTGGCTTCCCAGAGAGCTAGTCAATGTCCCAAGCCTGGTAGTATTTAAGAGGCACGTGGACAATGCCCCTAACAACACGCTTTAATTTTTTGTCAGCCCTGAATTGGTCAGGCAGCTGGACTGGGTGATTGTTGTAGGTCCCTTCCAATTGAAATATTCTATTCTATTCTATTCTATTCTATTCTATTCTATTCTATTCATTTTCTGTGTCCAAAGACAGACTCTAACTGATCCACCTCAATAAAAATTTTATATTTTTTCATTCCCCCATTGTTTCATTTCCCAAACGGAAGAAATTAGTTCTTGTTTTAATTTGTAAGATACCCCCAATATTAATACTGAATTGTTTATTCCTCTGACATGGAATTAATGTTACATCTGCCTGAATAAGAAAGTAGCCTTTTCAAAATTCAGAGAAATTCGTATTTACTTTTCAGTCAGTATCCTTGACATACTTCAGTGTTGCCATTCTAGAGTTTTACAGTGTTATAATCTACCTGACCTGAATGGAGAATTATATCGGTAAATTATTGGTCACACTATTTCTAGTATTTAATTATTCGACTTAATATATCTTAGTCTTTATCTTAAAGTGCAGTTCTATCTTGTGAGAGCATCATGCCTAGAACATTCCTATTCCTACCTTTCACTTTCTAATCCACTAAAATATTGCATAGAACTTGCCCAGATAATATTTTCCAGGAAAAAAGGAAATATCAGGTATGTTTCTTGGCTTTTATTTTCTTGCTTCCATTGGTTTCTTTACTTTTATTCCAGTGTATTTCTGCTCTCTTAGCTAAAATGTCTGATAGGAATGAAAAAAAGGAGTGTCATGATTTTAGCATACTTGAAGAAATGTGCCAGTTTAACTTAAAATAATTACTCAGTAACAAATTTTCCAGGGAGACTTAAACAGGCACTGAAACTCTCACTCTAAGGACTTCAGAAGAGAACCCTCTAGAAACAGAGAGATTCAACTACAGTGAAGAGTGAAAAACAGAAAGAAAGCGGTTTCTAAGCTCATAATTTTCAAAGACCATCTTAAAAATGCTGTAATAGTTAACGATACACTTCAGTTTGTTCTTCCTATAAATATTGCTTAATTTATTATTTGACTGTCTTTGGGGTTTTTTTCTCCTAGTAAAGGACAGTTTACAGAAAACTTTATTTCCTTCTGTAAGGAAGCAATCTCATGTAATCAGTTTTTATGGTCCTATTTTTTAGCTAACATAATCTGGGGAAAGATTGCATTGTACTAACAACATTTAATCTCAGAAATTATGTATTTATATTTATTTAGTAGGATAGCCATTCTGCAATACATCAATGGCAGGGACACATGCTAGAAAGAATGTAAGTTCTGCAAATACAGCATTGGCAGTGCAAATGACAGATCTGCACACAGTGTAAAAGCCCCTGGAGTTTGCAATGCCACAGCTAATTTCCTTTCCCATTTTGCTTCACTTTCCCCAGTAGCTTCCCTTTCTATTCTTTTTACTGTATTCACTGATCTCTCCCAGATACTTACAACATTTAATTTACATGCTAGTTTTTGACATTGTGTTAATAAAAGACAGTGTGTTTCTAATAAGTGTATAGAATTTTAAGTGATATTTATTTAAATGTTGTCCTACCAAGTGACCCATATAACTGATTTTTTTTCTTTTGAGGGTTTTGTGAATGAAAATTTTAACAGGTAGAAAACAAGACTTGAATATGCACTGTCAAAACCAAATAAACACATGACATATTTACTTTTGTAATATATATTTAATTGACAGCTTCAGTGGTAAATGTTGAATTTTAAATATGTTGCCTCATTTCTCTTCCTACACAATTTTTTTACTATTTGCTTCCATTAGTGAAACAGTGAAATAGAAACATTTGGACTGATATTTGATTATTTTCATTAACTACACTTTGGCTTTTAATTCTACCTGGTTTTGTCCCTTGTAGGGACATGAGGTCTACCTATTACCACTACAGAGTCTTTTTAAAAATTCTTCATCGTTCTCAGTCAAGATGATCAGCTATTTCCTATTATTCTTTATTCATTAAACAAGTTAAGAAAGATGTGGCAGTCAGACATGAGTTAAACAGATAAGAGAAACTTAAACCTCCCTCTGTTACCCCATCCCACAGAAAAGAAAGGAAACTGGCCCATTCTGCCCAGTAATAAGGCAAAGAGAGAAAAAAGGTAATAAGCGGACAAAAACTACTCTTGTAGCTTTTCATCCATCCACAATAAAAGACTCAGGAAGGTTAGAATGATGTTGCAATGTCATATAAATACCTGAAATACTACAATTACATATTGTTGACTTACTAAGTTAAAACTATTAAATTAGTGCCTTAAATAAATTTAGGACATGTAATTTTTTTTTTCTGTGACTCTAAAGAAGTCTTCCATCTTCTTTTAGCTCATCTAAAAACTTGCCATCTTAAGGCAGGATAGTTATTCAGTTTTCTTCTCTTTTCACGATAGATGAAAGCTGCTTCAGAAAGTAAATCCTAAAAGTGCAACAAGGATACTCTTTAGTGTCTGTGGAGTCAATGTAGTTGAGGTGAGATCTTTAATTTTTAGATAACTGATGTTAAGTGAAATGAATCTCAATCTCAAATACCACATTCATGCTTTCAACATTCTTTAGTATTTCTAATGTAATGTCACTAGCTCAAGCCAAATACATATTAAACCCCATGGAGTCTATTCCACCGCCTGAAACAAAATGAACAAGTTCAAGTAATATCCAGTCTGACTTTGAATTTGCAAAAAATTTTCTTCTGATTATTCCAAATATTTTTTTAGTTTATAAATAATTTTAAAGATTTTATGCTTTTTATTTTCCTGGTTGCATTCATGGCCAGCAGCTTAATCAGTTAACAATAATCTGTTATCTTCTTCTAAGCTATTATACACCAGTAAAATAACTTTTATGATGTACCATTCACAAGAAATTAAAATTTCATTTGCTATGAAATTTTGTCACATTATTTAATTGCACATATGCCTGAACAGACAGTGCTACTGTACTTCCTATATGTTACTGATGATTATTAAGGTTAAATATTGATTTTATCATGTTTCATCTTTGAAATATTGTGCTTGTCCCAGAATAAGCATCCAAAAGAGTTGTCAAATTTAAATACATAATCAATTGTACTTTACCGTATGGTGCTCAATTCAATTATTTTGTGCCAAGAACAGCAGCAAATCTTTATACTGAAGTAAAAAAAAAAAACCATGAGCTACAGACACTTTGTAAAGCTGAAGAATTCAACATATCGTGCTAAGAACTGATCTGAAGCTTTAAAAGATTCTTTAGAGGCTGTGGATCATGCTGATAGTTAGACATCAGAGTCATGAAAAATAGTAACAGAAAAGGTTATGGAATAGCTCCAGCTCTAAAGAACTGGATGACTGAATATAAAATTACAAGTAATCACTATAAAGCCTATCTTGAAAAATGTATCTTTCAATCCTACAGAGGGTGTACCAGAAAAAAGGCCTGTTCCTATTATGGATTATCAGGGAACAGGTAGATTTATCCGAAAACCGCTTGGAGAAAAAGAAATCATTCTATGGTCATATAACATTTACTAATGGATAAGGCATATAACCTTTAGTTATATATAATTATGCATTAGAAAAAAAAAATAAATCACTCTTAGGGTGGTCAGGCATTGGAATAGGTTGCCCAGGGAGGTGGTGGAGTTCCGATCCCTGGAGGTGTTAAAAGGTGTCTGGATCTGGCACTGGGTGATACTGTTTACTGGTTTAGAGGTTGTAGTGGTGGTGCTGGGTTGACATTTGGACTTGATAATCTTAAAGGTCTCTTCCAGCCTTGATGATTCTATGATTCTAACCCCAAATTGCTAAAAAATTTTTAGAAGATATTGTGTACATTGGCCTATCACTCCAGAGTTATATCAAGTTATTGAGCCAATTGTGTTAGCTGCCAGCAAATTGACAAGTAATAGAATTACTGTCTGGGAATAGAGGAAAAGTGCCTTTCATCAGATACTAGCTATAAGAACCCAATGCTGTTATCTTCTCTGCAGAAAACTTTCAAGTTCAAATAATTACTAGGGAGAATAAAATAAATAAGATCCAGATTTCTTGTCTTATTCTAAAACCTGGGCTTTTACAGAAAGAGAGAGACAATCTAATATAATTTGATTTGAACAAAACTACAATCAGTAAGCAAAAATGGTTGCTAGATCAGGTCTACAGAAATGTTTGAGTGATCGGTTATGATTAAACATGAAACCCTTCAGTGTAATCTTACTGATGAAGGCATGTGGTAACGATGAAAGAAAACAGATCGAAAAGCATCTCCTAGATACAATTTTCATTTGTTGCTGGCCTGGCTGAAGGGGAAAATTAAGTACAATACCTACTAGGACTGATAGCAAAATTTTAATATTAATTGCCTGCTCTGAGAAATAATATCTATCACAGAAAAAGGAGTGCTAGAGTCACCAATGACAACTACAGCTATAAAGAAAGACAGCAAGCAAACACAGAACATTGTAGTTTCACTGAGGAAGCCTGGACTCAAATGCAGTATTTTCCTAGATCTATTTTTGTAGTCAAACTGTGAAAACATAACACTAAGCCCATAACCTCAAACTTAGACAAAAAGGGAGTAGATTCTCATGAAAATGGACCAATATGAATTTCAAATTCTGGTATTACCTAGAAGACAGATATTCCAGCTAAAATTCTTACAAAAATATCAGATATATAATTTTTTTTTTTAATTTTGTATTTATAGAGCTGCATTTCAGAACTCCTTTATTTCTACTTTTTACATCCTTATTTTATTTTTAAAGTGGCTTGAGTTCTAATACCTTTATGTGTAGTTAATAATTATAATTTATTTATACTTCAGAATGCCATTGGCCTACTTAAAGGCACTTTCAATAAAAGAAATTAAAATACTTCTCAGACTTTCTATCAGAACCTAGATAATGAGTAAAAACAAGAAAATTTGGCTATGCATAAACATAAAGCAGAAAAAAATCAGAAATATAACAATGCTTTTCTTAATTCGTATGAAAGAAAATAACTTGGTAAAAAAAATTGTGAAGATTAGTATTAGATTGCTCAGCATATGTGCTCAACAGGCAGAAGTTATTCAAAATTTAAAGACATGGTAAACTGCATTGAATAGATTATAATGTTATACTGAGAACGTCTCATTCTACTTAGGCAGAAGGGAAATGCAGAAAAATTAAGGACAGACATGGACTATGATTATTAATCTGAAAAGATTCAGTAGAGAAGAATGAAAACAGTTGAAGTAGTCAGTTCATAAAAATGATAATAGAAGTTTACAGGAAAAAAAATTGCACAAATTACAAAAAAAATATTTCGAGAACTGTTATTTGCTAATTTCTGTTCAAAAGGAAAGACAGAAATAATACTTAGATGGCAAGGATTTTGATTATATTAAGTAGAATTAAAGAGCTTTCTTTACTCTTGCTTTATTCTTCTCTGGCTACAACCTTCTGTGTTTGATTCTTACTTGCATTTTCAGTCAAGGTCAATTTTTACTCCATAACTTCCTTTCAGTTCAATCTCAAAACTCTCAGAAGCTGTTGTGATACACAAGCTATGTTTTTATTTGATTACACATATGTATATTATATTTTTTTGTTTATATCCAAACTGAAAGTTTGGAAATTACAGGGAGAGGTGGAAAAGTAAATGCAAACCTAAACAAAAGTACTGATTGAAATCAGAGCTTCCTGGGAGACAGCAATAAGCAGGTGGTAACAAACAAATGGTAACTAATTTTCTTCTATTGTTAGAGGTGATCATCAGAACCACGACTGATCAACCTGCAATTGCATAAAGTAGAAAAGGGGAAACCTTAGAACCCTAGTGAATTAATTCCTTGGCAAACAGTGCTGTTATTTCTTCAAAATCACATACATCTAAATTCTTAATTATTGTAAAATAATTATAGATTATAGACTAGTACAAGATACAATGAATCTTTATATGTCATCTAGTCCATCTACCTGCTTAAAGAAGGACCAGCACAGATCAGGCTACTCACAGTTCTGACCAGCTGACTTGTAAGCATCTTCAAGGATGGAGGCTCCACATCTCCAGCAGCTTCTCATGGTCTTTGACCACACTCACAGTAAAAACATCTCCAGATCTAATTAGAATTTCCCATATGGCAACTTGAGTGTTCATTGCCTCTTGTCCTATCCCTGTGCACCTTCAGGAGGGCTCTGCATCCGAAAGGTGAGTCTTTCACCCTACCCTCTACAACTGCTTTTCAAGTCCTCTTATGGAACATTTTAATTCCTGCTGATAGGTGGCATGTTCTTTTAATGGACCGAGTGTCCATGCAGTGCAGCACTCCAGCCATGTGTACTATCTCACCAAAACTCTCTAATCCCACTGATATCATAGCTCTGCACCATTCATGAACTTCTAATTCCTCTTCTGTTTCCCATACTACCAGTTGATTAATTTGTGTTGCAACGCTTGAAATGGACCTCTAGTCATTCCACTTTCACGTAAGGAGTGTGAGGGCCATTTCTTTAATGTGTCTCCATACCATCTTTTCTCTTTATCCACCCTCCTTTATCAAGTATCGTTAAAAGCCCTGCTGTTCACACCAGGAAATTTACTATCAGAGATAAAATCTCTCACTTTGTCAGATAAACTATTATCCAGTCATCCTCATTTCTTGGGGAGGGTTCTCTGGGTATAAAAGCTAAAGATCTGGCTGCAGCACAAGTTTTACAGCCTTGAAAGGAATGTCTTCCCTTTTATCAGCAGCCTAGGAAAACATCACTTAGATTCCTATTCCTTTCTCTGTTACCTCACCTCCACAGTCCTGTTCATTTGATGCTGGGGCAAAATTTTACAGACTACACTCCTACAGTTTTTTGCCTTATGGTATGATCATATTTTTCCACTTACTTCTTGATGTGGAGTTTTTTATTATCTTCCAAATATCATTGTTTTGACTAGACACAATTTGAATACCAAATTCTAATAGAATTTTGAGCTATGTGAGTCTTGATCTTAAGCAATAGGGCTATGTCTACATTGCTAATTGAAAAAGATAAGATAACAGAAGGGACATGCATGAAGATGTTCAATATGACACAGGTTATAAGTAACCTGATCCTAATTAATCATATCAAATCATTAAGGAATGTTACAGATATAACTGAAAGAAGTTATATTTTTACTAAAGTATTTTACTGCTCACTTAAAAATTAGTCTCTCTTGTTGTTTTTATTTATTTATTTATTTATATGGTTATTTTTCAACAAGACTTCAGAAGGTTCTTAACTTATAGCACATATGTTTTTATTTTTAATTGGTGTTGAAAATCTGGTTATGCCCATGAGAGCATAATTGTTATTATCAGGAAAAATGTCATCTGGATAGTCCATCAGATCAATTATTAATGGCATTAGAAAGGTATTGGCAATGATTCCTAAAAAGAAACAATAAAAAATCTGTGTAGATACTACCCAGTGACACCGTGACCCCTTCATTTTGTCTTCACTGTGAGCCAAACACCCCTCAGACCACCAGTTACCAGAAATCTCATACTTACAGATCAATGCATATACACAAAATGAAGCAAAATCAGCACTAAAAGAAAACAGCATTAAGGAAATGTATCTATTTCATTCAACACTTCAAATGCCTGTTAGGTGCCTAAGTTTTACATGGTGGATAATACAGGCATCGTTAGTATTTCATTGCTCTTTCTTGATTTAGAGTTGAGAGCAAACAAATTAGTATTATGTAAAGAAGATAAAGAGAATTTGAATGTTTGGTTTATACACTCCAAGGTAACGGTACATTCTCAGATTTAAGCTATCTGTGACCTGAAGGACTGAAGGCAAACTGAAATGAACAAATTAAACAATCTAATGAGGCTTAACACTGAGAGCACATTTGATTTGTTAGACTGGGCATGATGCTTCAATATTCAAAGTTGTTTGTATTTAAAGAGAGGCAGTGTGTCACAGTTAAGGTCAAGATTTTTCCTTCAGTAATTTTTAAAACATTGGAAAAAAAAGGAAAAAATCCTCATCTTTACATTTCATAAGAACTGATGTATTTCTGATGTAGAAGTGAAATAATTAATAGAAGGTTGCACATACTGTGAAATGCACTACAGAAATACTTTCAATATATTTCAATTTTCTGCAGGACTTTTTCAGTGAACAGTGTTGGATTGGATGATCCCTTATGGCCTTCCTTTTCTGTCTTAATTACATTTCATTTCTGTACCCCATAAAATGGCAAATCCATATGAATGTACACCCTGAATCAAAGACTTAGAAATACTTAACATTTAAAAATATGTATGAATATATTAATGTGCTGGTTTACAGGGAACTACTCTTTTCAAAAAGAAAAGTACATGCTCTTATAATTATTCTGTTTATAAAAGGTCTGATTTCATAAGAACAGAAGACTTCACTTTTTCTGAAAATTGGAATCTTTTTAAAATATTTAACCTTGAGCGTCCAATACTTAAGTTACTTAATACTGGCACTTATAAATAATGTTATCTTCACATGAAAAATACTGATTATTAGCAATATTTTCTTTCTACCAATTTTAGTAGGATTTTAGCCAAAAAATAACCAAATTCAACTTGTAGCCATGATTCAGTTAGTATCCCAGAACACATTTCACTGTGGTCTAATTGCACCAAAATATTTATAAAGTACCACTAGACATACATATATTCTTGAGTTTGATTCATCATTATACATGTCACCACACATTTACTATCTTATAAGAACAGACTAATATAGAAAGAGAGAAAAAAAGTAACCAAGAATAACTGCAACCCTGTACACCTTGTCAGACACTATTTCAATTAGGATTTCTCTTTGAACTTCAACTGCATCGACCCAGGCTTGTAGTAAAATGTTTCTGTTCTACTCTGGAATGTCTAGTCTCTCTTGTTCATTTGTTACTTGAGTCCTGAACTTTAAGAAAGATTTGATACAACCGATCACCAAATTAATAAACAGCAACATGAAATTAACTTCTACAACTCTACATTAATATTATGAGCATTTTAAAAAATGTTTTACCCTTCACTTAAAACAAATACAGTTCAAACCACTCTTCACATCAACTAGACCCACAGCAGTATAATTTGTTAGTATGGATATCTATGTTAAACTACAGAATATATGCAGATACTTAAAAGCAGTGTGACTTTCAAATACCTTGTGTTCTCTATGAACTACATTTATGCACTTCATCATCACAACTCCCCTGCAATATTGCAATACACACATTAGATTAAGTTATTTTGCTGAAAAAAATTTTACATTAAGACTAGCTTCAGAATCTGTTAATATCATTGCACAACTTTTATTTTCTTCCTTGAGCAAGTAAAAGCCTAGGTCTCAGCAAGTTTTACTCTTGCTTTTCAGAAATCTGTAGATGTTCCATATACATTTAGTACCACTGAAGAAGCACATCTAAAATCTGTCAAAATAAGTCAGCAGTTTAAGCACTTATTATATATCAAGTTACAACTCTATTTTTATTGCCCTGAACAACTTTTCCTTTCAGGGACTTTATAGTATGTAGAAGGGGGAAACAGAAGTCTTTAAGGAGCCTATAGAGAGAGCTTGTGCCTCCCAGAAAAGTTCGTGGAACCACGATAGAGAAATTAGGAAGACCCAAAACAGAATTTAAAAATTAAATGAAACCAACAAACCAAATAAACAAACAAATAAACCAAAAACTCCAGAACCTCAAACACCAGTATCTAAGGCAGAAATAATACATCAGATAGTGGGGAATAAAAAGAAGTTCACACTTTTCTGCAGAAAAGAGATCACTAGTTATAAGTTGGCCACAGTCATGACATAGATTTATGTAAAAATAAGACAATTATTTGTCAGATAGGTTCCCTACATGTCTTGAAACATGAAGGGTCAAAAATATAACCAGAATTTTGCTTTGAAACTTTCAGTATAACTTTGATATTTCTTTACAGAACATCTGAATAATATACAATATATACCTGGTATTCTTTTCTCTGTCCTCAAAAGTAAAAAGAAAAGAAATGTTAGTGTTAAAATTTAATTGTTACTAGGATTACTTTTTAATTATTACAATTTACTTTTTCTTGTTGTACATATGATTACTTATGATATTGAGTAATTGTTCTTTAGAATGGATTATGATTTTAAGTAACTGGTGAGGTGCCAGGCATTGAAATAGAGATTTATTTTTCTGTTAAATAGACATATATAAGTGTGTATTGACAGACTGTGAAGACTATACCTTACCAGTTATGCAACAGATTTAACTCCTGGACTGAACTGCATTGACATGTTGAACCAGACTACTGCTGTGATGAAGGATTATTGTGTTGAATAATGACCAGAGGGCTGGAGTACTCTTCTGTGACAAAAGGCTGAGAGAACGGGGATTATTTAGCCTGAAAAGAGAAGGCTTTAGGGAGACCTTTTTGCTCATTTCAGTACTTGGAGGGGGCCTACGAGAAAGTTGGGGAGGGAGTTTTTGCAAGGTTTTGTAGAGATAGGACAAGGGGTAATGGTTTTAAACTGAAAGAGGGTAGGTATAGAGTAGATATTAGGAAGAAATCCTTTACTGTGAGGGTCATGATGCAAAGGAAAAAGTTTACCAGAGAAGTTATGGACTCCCCATCCCTGGAAGTTTTCAAGGCAAGGTTGGATGGGGCTTAGAGCAACCTGGCTTAATGGAAGCTATACCTGCCCTTGGCAGGGGATTGGAACTAGGTAATTTTGAGGGTCTGTGATTCAGTGATTCTATGAGGTATCTGAGAGCTAGTAAGCCAAATTTGAGCAGGGTTTACAACTGTAAATTACCACCTGACTACTGTTCTAAGAGCTTTTAATAATTATTTGATACAAAGAAGCAACAAGACAAATCAAAAAAGTATTCTGGATTAAATATGAAATTGGAAAGAAACCACTGAGAAGAAAATGTGATGTCATGAAATGATGAAGTCCATAAATCAAGGGAAAGGAAGGAAATAGAAAGAAAAACATAATAAAGCCATGATCTTTTTAAGAATGTTATGTAATCTTTGGTTTTGGAAGTGTAAGAAAAATGTAGGCAACACAATGCTGTTGCAGAACCAACCTTTCAGACAGTCCCTTTCTAATCTTATTTGCATGATCATAAATTTATGACTTCTACAAAGAAATAGTGTAGCCTCAACTAGTAGTCATATGGGCAATATTACTTCAAGATTATGAGGCTTCACAAATTAAGATCAATTTGACACTAAACATTGGAGGTGGTCACGTACTTTTTCTGTGAATTATATCCTGAGAGTAGAAGATGTACTTGATCATCCCAAACAAGCTGACAGAAACAAGCTGACACTACAACAAATAATTTTGTTGTAGTGATTTTGCATAAAGCTTTTTAGACTTAAAATTACCTTCTTTTTCCATATTTCTATATAATTTTGTTAACTGAAGATAGAACTGTTAAAAAGATACATATAATTTGATCACATTTCAGTCAAGAATACTATATTTGAAAGCTGATTTTTCAGTTACAGTAAGGAGAAGGGTATAATGTTCAAATGTATTATCTGAAGTAGAGCATTCCACATCAAGGTAGAACTGTTAACATTATTGCTTGCTGTTTGACAAAAATATGCTATTACACTTCTGTATGGCTGGCTCTACAAAATAAATTTCTCGGCAAAACAGAAGCTTTTAATCTTGTTCCTGTAGAGTTTGCAAAGCTTTCCCAAGAGATCCCAAACTTTACTGGTTAATGGCACAGAGTGTACTTACTTGAGCTGATTACATTCTGGTTTATAGTTACCTACTAGAGAAACTAATTACAGCTCCAAACTGTGTCAACAGTGTTTGACCTATTTGGTGCCAGTTAATCAGTTACATAAACAAATTCTGTTTATAGGACAAATTGAATTTGAGTTAGAGAATATACAATGTAAGCTCTAGACCTTACTTTAGATATAAAAAATGTAATCAAGTGTATTATTTAGAGTGATTTTATTGAAATGTAAAGGACACCCTTGGAAAGAAAGCACTCTTGGAGAATCATATGGCTTACTACAGTAGCTACTGTCTTATAATTTGCTGAGAATCTTTAGCATTGAGCTGTTTTGTAAGAAATAGTGAAGTACCACTTCAGCTCTTTCTTTTTTTAATCTAAAAGAATCTATTCTTATAGATTTAATAGTATTTCAAAAGCTGATTGTAGCATTAGAACTAGTATGTGTACGGGTACCCATCTGCCAAACGTGTGAGGTATCAGACAACTTCTTAATTTTTGCATTTTAAGAGCATTATGTTGTGATTGGTATAATTACATTTTGGAAATCATGGCAGCTGAAGACATTCATAAATACCTTAAATTCAGGGTAATACATAAAAGACAAAAAATCCACATACATTGTGTTCTCTTGGATATCAAATGTCAGATATCAACTTACAAAAGGCAAAAAGGCAAAAAAAAAGATATCTATCACTTTCATACATCAATGGAATCACAGATTATGAACAGATGATAGAAGCTACGAAATCAGATTGTTGAGCTTGGAAAGGATGGGAATGTGTGCTCCAGAAAGAAAACAGACTGTGGATAAAAAATATCTTGCAGAAAGCTTATAGAAAGTGGACATTTCTAAGGTATGATAAAATACAGTGACTGTAGAAACAGAGGGAAAAGAAGATTAATAAAAAAACAGAACTAGTGAAAAACAATCTAGTCTACAGCAACTGTATATATGTGAGAAATATCCCGGTGTCAGGTAAGGGTTATTCCTGCAGTTATCTCAGCTGGGGATGGGGGTAAATGCCAGTTGGAGAGAAGTGTCTTCTAATTACAGTGTAATCTGACTCAAGTTAGAAGGAATTGATCTGCTTTGCCTATAGGGTGACTTAAGTTACCTCATTTATCAACTTAATGGTCCTAGGTATGAGTAGCATCAATTTGTTTCAGTGGAAAGCATCTCTTTGAAGAAGACTGAATGAAAAATATCAGTTTTAATCAGTAAGAACTCATTCATAATAATAATTTTTTTCATTAATCCTATCATGTTTATTATGTACTTCTGCAGTCCTCAGAGTATTCTGCTGCAAGAGAAACAAAATTAAAACTATCTACAACTTTTAAAAAAATTAGAAGGTTTGGGTTATGAATTTTTGATGAGCAAGAAATACATATCTATCAGCATTACTGGGTAAATAAATAGTATGACATACTAGATGTCAATGAATAAATGATCACGCACCCACTACAATTTTAAGAGGAAGACAAATAATTTTGCTAAATACTATTGTGCAGTCTTTCTCTTTTATAAAAACTTTTTCCTGAAGGTTGGTAATGAACTGAACATTATATTATAATACAACTTGGAACAAATGTACTACAGAGCAATGAACAGCAAGTTAAAGTCTTAGTGCAATTTTCAAAGAATTATTTAAGTCTGCAAATATATACTTTACTGATGAATCTGTATATAGCCAAGGCACACTACCTCTACATTGCATAGGTATTGTACAATGGCTTTTTTGCCTTAAGATACTGCAGAGAAAAAGGACTCCAGGCCAATTTAGTGTATAAAATAAGATGAAGAGAGTAGGTTCTTTAATCTCAGGCCTGAGGCCTGGGGAATACACGACGTGCATGTCAGACAATGGTTCTATGATTTTATAATAAGGTCTATCCAATCCTAGATTTGTCCACTCCTTGGTTCTGCCCCCCAACACACCCCTTCAGGAATTGAGTCTGGGGGCGTTTGGGACCCCTTCTTCCTCATCTTCATCTTCCTCGCAGCATGCACAGTCCTTGGAGCTCCTCCGAAGTTCTGGGCTTGAAGATGTGATATCTTCTGGTCCAGGCCTTGGGGTGTTTTTCTACAGTTCTACCTTGAAAAGAAGACTAAACATGCTAATGGAATTTAGAGGGATGGATATGGAATGAGGTATATGTAACTACTATGTTAAGGGTAAGAGATATAATACAGCTACATTAAAATCTACATTCACTACACAGCTACTTCTAAAATCTACAAAAGTCAAAAAAAACCCAAAAAACTCTGAGGCATCAGCTTATAGAGTAATTGTCACATATATTTCCCAGATTCTGGATATTTAGTCTTTGCTAATTAATATATTCTATATTTCAGTGTTTTCATAGTAATTTATCCCCAATGCTCCCCAATGCTTTTTATTTTAAGTTCTGTGACTTTAATAGGACGAAGGATATAGGTGTGAGACACACACACACACCACACACACACACACACAACACACACACAATTTTAAAAAAATAAAAATCCTCAGTCTCTTTTCCAAGACCTGAGCTAAAATCATTGCATTTGATGGAAAACTCCTATGACACTTAAAGATTTTGATTCCAGTGTCAAGTGAGTTCTTAGCTGCATGGCTAGCACAAGTACTCTCTGAGCCATTTAATGTTTCATCATCCTGCTCACTTACTTAGCGTAAAGCATTATTGATCACATTCCCCATGTTGTGGAAAAACTATCCTTCTGAACTGATATTAGAGGATGAGAAGTCAAGACATTTGAACAAGGAATTTCTTGTACTGTAGTACCAGTGCCATTTACCTCTGAAGACAACATAAATATTTCCACTTGTTTCAAGGACTTTGCAATGAGCCCTCCCTTTCTTTATCCTTCTGAAGTTCCACTGACTGTGATATATTACTTTATACTGCCATCAGTGAGAAAAATATCATAAGCTTATTTGTCACAACAGTAAAGTCAATAAACAAAAACAAGTTATTAAAGGATAGGACTGATGTGGTTTCCTTTCAGTCCAATCAGGAGAAAACAATAAGATATATTTTCATGAAAATTCAAAATTCACATGTGTAATGATAGTGGAATTTATACTTTCCCTGAATGCAACAAAACTTTCTTACTCATCTAGAGTTTTCTGCTGTTTTTGGCTATGATAGAGCTAATTTTCTACATAGTAGCTGGTATGAGGCTGTGTTTTGGATCTGTGCTGGAAACAGTATTGATAATGCAGGGATCTTTTCGTTATTGCTGAGCAGTGCTCACATAGACTCAAGGTCTTTTCTGCCTCTCTCTCCACCCCACCAATGTGTAGGCTGGGAGTGCACAAGGAACTGGGAGGGGACACAGCTGGCACAGATGAGCCCAGCTGTCCAGGGGGATAAGCCACACCCTATGGTGTCATGCTCAGCATATAGAGCTGGAGGAAGCAGGAGGAAAGGGGGCTGTTCAGAGTAATTGTGTTTGTCTTCACAAGCACTGTCAGGTGTGATGGAGCCTGGCTTTCCTGGAGATGGCTGAACCTGCCTGCCCACGGGAAGTAGTGAATGAAGTCCTTGTTATCCTTTGTTTGCATGTATGGATTTTGCTTTACCTGTTAAACTGCGTTTCATCCCACAAGTTTTCTCACTTTTACCCTTCTGATACTCTCCTCCATCCCACTGAGGGGGAAATAATTGAGCAACTGGGTGGGGCTTAGTTGCTGGCTGGAGTTAAACAATGACAAATTTAAAAGGATGCTCTAAGAAAAACCAGTGTAACAAAGTGATCTCTTGGAAAGGATTAGGCTAATCTCTAAGTGCAAACAAGTTGGTTAGAAAAATAATGTTGGACCAGAGTTGAAATACAGTGAATAACCAGACAATCTATACAGATGGAAAATGAGATAAAATAGGTGGAACTTCAGGTGAGATATCTAAATAGTTGCAAATACTACCCTATACTTCAAAATAAGTTTCTTTGTCTATTTCCCAACTGTCCTGCTCTTATCTTCTCTCTGACCATCATAATTAGACAATACACAAGAGCCTTTGAGAATCTTTGTGTCATTTTGACTATGGTTAAACAAGACACTGGGGATTTCAAAAGTGTACAAGATATGAAAGTACCTTGTATTGTGCTCATACTCCTAAATTATGTAGGTAGAATTTACTTAATGTAAATACAACTAATGAAGAAACTACACATATACTATGTAGATACCTTCCTGAAAGAACATGAAAAATTAAAAGACTGTGACTTAACCATATTTTTTTTTTACCCTAAGAGCTATAATCACCTATGAAGGTAATAAAAGGGAATTCTTCTTCCTGTGTTACCTCGTGGTTCAAGAAAGATGTGCGAACTCCAATTTTCTAATCATTCAAAACTTAACTACATACTTTGTTTCAGCACAGCTAGAGTGCCTTTCATTTGATAAAATATTTCCTATCATTTTGAGAATCGCTGCTGTGGCTTGAGGGAAACCTTGTACATCTTAAAATAATATGATATATAAACTATCAGTGTTTCGTGCATTACAGTAGAAGAAATATCATTATAAGAAACAAATCCTCAAGACAATATACCAAATGTTCAAAACCTTCTCCCATAAAAAGGTTGCTTTCATTATAATGTCTTATTAAGAGTATTAAACTATCACATAAGGTAGAAAAAGACATGTTTTTAGCCATTTTCCTGGAGATATCACGGCTGAGCTTTCCAAAGATGCAGTTATTTCCTCTTAGTTTCCTTGTCCTTTACAGATAAAGTATATCTTATATTAGATTTTTCTGGACCATTAATAATTTAGGGACTTGTACATTGCATTATATATCATATTGCTTTTGTTAATAAAAAACAATTAAAGAACAAAGATTTTATGTGTGCATACCATTAAATTCTTTGCTGGACAGAGCCTTGATTTCTGGATTTAGGTACTGCATGTTATCTACAACTTTGAAACAACTCCAGTAATCAAGGATATGTCCATCAAAGAGTGAAAGTATGGACACCATTATAACGCAAAAAAATTAAAAAACCCCAATACTATTTACTGTGTCATTCTTACCTCTTCGTGTCTCAATATGATACCATTCCCTTTTACAACATTTTTTCTCTCCGGTTTCAGCCTGATTTCATATTAAAGAACATGGATATGCAGGGTTACAAACATTTTCATATTAAAGTAGAAATTAAGAAATTATTTCTATCATTTATGACTCTCCATCTCTCCCTTTTTTCTAATATGCACTCTGGTCACTGTTGGTTCTTATTTTAAAGATGGAAAAAATATTTATAAAAATACACACTAGTAATACATAAAATGTATATTCATCTATGTAAAGAAATGTGTATTAATTTAGTTTTGTTTCAGAAAAAACACATTATTGTCATGTGACATAAAAGTCATTGTTATTCTAATGAGTATTTAACATTTGAGGAAGGAAATTGTAAAACCAATAACATGAAATATTGATGATTTCTAAAATTATTAAAAGTATTCTGTTCAACTTTGATTTTTTCATAAAAGTTTCTACATATCAATAACAGAGCCTTGAGCTTGACCCATGAAACTGCAATCAGAATAATTTAGACATATTCAGTCTGGACATAATCAAAATATATATTTGAAGACTAATACCTAGTTAAGACTAATAAGATAAATTCTACAAATTTCCTTAAGTATTGTCTACCCTTGTATTTTTTTATTGTTCTATAATTCACATTCCTGATAGCAGGAAAAATTTTACTACAAAGTGAGGACTAAATTTATCTAACTTGATTTATTTAACTATCCTGTGTGACTACAGGATCATAATAAATGTGGGGTTTGGTGTCAAAACACCATCTCCAATGGTAACATTTCCAGATACGTTTGTCTTGATGGGACAACATATCTGGTTTTTTATGCTCAGTCTATCTGCACTAGGAAAGTTGGATCATATCGTCACACTTAAGTTACTGAAACTAGATAAAACCAGAGTGAGTGAAATTACTGCGCAAAAAATTACATAGCATATACAGAGTGGTTTTACTGTAGTCCCCTATGTATTATTACCTTGAGAATCAGCAACATTTGCTCAACTCTGAAGGATCCCTTAAATTTAACAGGGATTTTGGTGTGTGGATTGGAGTAATAATAAAGACAAAATATACAACAAAGTCAAATGCTCAATTGCAATGTTTTGCAGTTATTTTTGAAAGAGACCAGTTAAGGATTCATGGTAAGAATTACAGTAATCTTGATTTATTTGGTGTAGTTTTATATGAGTTTCTCTAGACAGTAAACCTCAGTTTTCAGAGTATAAGGCAGTTAAGAGTAACAGCTTGCAAGTGTTAAAGATTTTGTACTGTTCTCTCTCTGCTAAAGAGAATGCTGAACCTAGTTTCTATGCCAACCTACGATTGAATTGCATACTGTACACCAGATGATTTAATAACTGATATTTTTTTGAAAGATGGGTCATATAAATTTGTGCCTCAATATGTTGTAAGATAAGGATTTATCTAGTATATCTGCAACCTCAAGTTTTAGAATCATATGTTAAATTTTCAATGATAAGAACTCTTATATTTCAAAGGATTTCAACCAAATACAAATTTGTATACTTTGCAAAAGTATGTGATTCACTTATGTATGCATGAAATTTGCTAAGGTATGTAACTGACATAGGCAACATTTGATGGAGCAGCTGATCGTGGAAATCATTTCCAGACACATGAATGACCAGAAAACCATCAAGATAAGTCAGCATGACCTCACCAAGGGGAAGTCATCCATGACTAGTTTGATAAAATTCTGTAAGGAGATAATTGGTTTGATAGATGAGGAGAGAGCAGTGGCTGTTGTCTGCCTGGACTTCGATAAGGGCTTTGACACTCTCACTCATATGATCCTTATAGAAGAGCTCTTGATATATGGCCTGGATGGGCAGACAGTGAGGGGGGTTGAAACCTGGCTGAATGGCCAGGCTCGGAGGGTGGTGGCACAGTCTAGTCAGAGGATAGTGACTAACAACGTACCCTAGGGGTCAATATTAGGTCCAGTCCAGTTTAACATCCTCTTTAATCATCTGAATGGTGCGGCAGAGCGTTAACCCCCAGCAAGTTTGAAGAAATGCAAAATGAAGGAATGGCTAAAAAGCCAGAGGATCATGCTGTCATTCATTGGGACCCTGAGAGGCTGAAGAAATGGGCTGACAGTTCAACAAGGGGATGTGCCAAACCCTGCACCTGAGGAGGAACAACCCCATGGTGGGGACTGCCCAGCTGGAAGGCAGTTTAGCAGAAAGTGTCCTGGTGGGTATGAAGTTGAACATGAGCCAGCAGTATGCTCTTGCTGTAAAGAAGGCCCTCTACTCAGCACTGGTGAGGCCACACCTGGAAGATCACTTCTGGCCTCCCCCAGAACAAGAGAAACATGGAGCTACTGTACAGAGTCCAGCAAAGGGACATAAAGATGATTAAGAGTCTGGATAATCTGTTTTAAGACGAAAGGTTTATTGAGCTGGAACTGTTCAGCCTGGAGAAAAGTGGACCCAAGGGGGACCTTGGCAATGTAGGGAGAGTGGAAAGAAGACAGAGCCGTTCTCTTTTCAGTGGTGCACAGAGATAGAACTAGAGGTTCTATCTATCTCTACTCTATCTATCTCTACTCAGTGAAAACTGAGTAGAGTCCAACTGAACAGCAGGAAAGATTTTTTTTTTTTTTTTTACTACAAGGATGACCAAGCACTGGCACAGGTTGCCCAGAGATGATGTGTAGTCTCCATCCTTGGAGATATTGAAAAGCTGTGTGGAAATGGTCCTGGGCGACTCACTCTAGGAAGCTCTACCTGAGCAGGTGGTTTGGATCAGATGATCTCCTGAGGTCCCTTCTAACCTCAACTACTCTGTGATACCGTGACTTTCTTACTGTCTTCCCAGCTAGTGAAGTATCCAGTTTTACTTCTGTAAAATTGCTGATATCTGTTCACTCTCACAAAGATGAAGAGGTAGAAAAAAATTATTATTATGTGTTGCCAAAATTAGCATGTTAACTATTGCTGTGCTCAAAACCTCATCATGGTAAATTTAGGATGTTTATTTAAATTAATTATAAGCGTATATAGCTTGAAATTGATCTGAGCAGTGGTTTGCAGGAATGGAGGTTAGTGATTTCTGTTGAATGCTAGAGCTTGCAAACTTTTTGAAAATTTTGGTAGCTTACTCCTTTCAGCAACATACCATTCTGAATGTAAATTATATTTTTTAAGATGAACGTTGTAGACCAGTGACATGGAAATAGCACTAGACAACTTTATATGGGTATATAAATCAAATTTCAAGGATTGGATTCAGATACTTGAACAGAGGCACATTTTTCCAGTATTTTACACACCTTTTTTGACACTTCACTCCTTGTCCAATTCTGAAAATCTGTTGGTCACCACAATAAAAGAAAGACATTAAGCTGTTAGAGATTATCCAAAGGAGGGCAACAAAGATGATGAAGGGCTTGAGGGGAAGCTGTGTGAGGAGTGGCTGAGGTCACTTGGTCTCTTCACCCTGGAGAAGACTGAGGGGACACTTCATTGCAGTTACAACTTCCCCATGAGGAGAAGATGAGAGTAAGGCACTGATCCCTTCTCTGTGGTGACCAGGACCTAAGGAAATGGCTTGAAGTTGTGCAGGGGAGGTTTAGGCTGGATATTAGGAAGAGGTTCTTCACCCAGAGGGTGGTTGGGCACTGGAACAGGCTCCCTAGGGAAGTGATCACAGCACCAAGCCTGAGAGAGTTTAAGGATCATTTGGATGATACTCTCAGACACATGGTGTGACTCTTGCGTATGGTCCTGTGCAGGGTCAAGAGTTGGACTTGATGATCCTTGTGCATCCCTTCCAATTCAGCACATTCTGTGATTTTAATTTGTGATAATTGTGAACAAAGTTTGAAAAAACACCACTGGTTTTAGCATACATACCTATATCTAACCAGAATACGCATGTAAGATTTTGCTAACTTTTTCAACCAGTTTTAGAGGACAGAAAATACTTTATTTACAATTGGTTTGTGAAAATCAATGAAAACAAGTACTACTTAAAAGCAACCTGCTTTTATAACATTTATTTCTATTTTTTGAACACAGCAGGAAGATAGTTTTCAGTCTTAAAGTAAATAAATTTGCAGATTTATGTTTATCTCCAGAACAGAATATTTAGTTGCTTATTTATGATTTTTTTCTAATTAAACAACAAAAAACCCTCTCAACTAATAGGAAATAATTTCAATTTTTTCTCACATCTCACATAAAAGGTGTATTTTACTAGTCCAGACTTGGAACTTTTCACAAAATCATATAATCTTAGAATATGTTACATTGAAGTGGAGAACATCTATCTGTTCCATCCACCTGCTCAAAAAAGAGCCAGCATAGATCAGGCTGCTCACAGCTCTGGCCAGTGGAGTTGTGAGCATCTTCAAGGATGGAGATTCCACAACTTCTCCAGCAGTCTGTCATGGTGTAAGACCACCCTCATCGTAGAAACATCTCCAGATCTAATTGGAATTTCCTATATGGCAACTTGAATGTCCACTGCCTCTTGTCCTATCACTGTGCACCTTCAGGAGGATTCTGCACCTTCAAGATGAGTCTTTCTCCCCTACGCTCTTCTGAATATCTGAAGCACAATTATACCTCGCCTTACTTTAGACCCAGCACTCAGCTTCTCCCCACACATCATGTACCCCAGCCTCTGAGCATCCTGGTGACCCTTGGTTGGATTTGCTCCAGTACATCAGTACGCTTCTTGTACTGGGGACCCCAAAACTACTCTCCCAAGTGCCAAATGGAGAGGAGCAATCACTACCCTGGACCTTATGGCATTACTCTAGTTGATTCATCTCAGGATGCCCAGGTTGAATTTCTCCCATATAAAACCACAATGCAGATTCATGTTTAACTTGTCCACTGGCATCCCAGGTCCTTTTCTGCAAAGAACAAAACAGGTGATGAAGAGTCAGCTTGACTTCATAGAACTAAATACAACCATCTGAGCTCTGCAACCTGTCTAATTTTTCACCTCACTAGAGTTCTTTCAAAACAGTCAATTATTATTTTGATTTTAACGATAGTGTGGGATACAATCTCATTGTGAGTCTGCACCATTAACAAAAATACTATTAACTTCAGTTGGACAATCTGTATTACTAAGTACTGTTCATTGTGAGCAACAAATAGAGAGGAGAAACTTCCAGTTTTATTGGAGCTATGCAGAGTTATGCAGATATTCACAAAGATGTGTCAGTAACAAAGACATGAGGAAGAGGGCAATAGTTGCATTCACATCTTCATGCCTGTCTACCACAGAGCTCTTCATAGCAATTTAGATGTCTGAAATTACTTCAGGCTCATCTTGCTTCAGCCTGAAGTTGCTGAGAATCATAAAAACAAAAGCATTTTTCCAGCAGGGAATAGCAGTGACACCGAGCTATGTATATTAAGCTTACATAAGCTCATTGCATTACACCTATACTAGGGCTAAAGTAAGAAGTGAAAATGTTACCCGCTGTCTTTACGCATCTTTAAGGTCTGGATAATGCTGTCATCTGGATACCTTTGCACTACTTGAATAATATAAACCATTGTAACAACCATTAGAAGAAACCCTCAAGGACAGATTATCATGTTTTTTCTTTGGCTAAATCTTTCCTGTCATTATTTCAGAAAGAGGGAAGCGAATGGATCCCCTGACACCTGAATAGTGTCAGATAGCAATATATAGAACACAAATCTCAGCATACACTACGGATAAGCCCACTGCTCAAGCAATCTCAGGATTACAATACAGTTTTATATCCCCGTCCCTGTACTGAGTACTCTTGAAATACAGCAAAGGATGTAGAAATTTGCCATGTACAAAAAGAATAAATGAGACCTAAATACAGCTTTTACTCCCTTTGATGAATATGTAGCTCCCTTTGATGGTGATAACAATTGCTTGTATATACGAAGAGACTATCTCCATAGCTAGAAAAATTTTAGCTAGGCTTTGTGAATAGACATTTTGAATGCAAAAGAGAACTAGAAAACTGAATCTAAGAGCAGAATAACATGGAATTGCCAACAACTTTATATGTGATGTTATAGTAAAATGGATTTCTGCTTCGAGGTTCCTTTCCCTTCCCAAACCTTCCCTTCCCAAACCTTCCTAAACCTTCCCAAACCTTCCCAAACCTTCCCTTCCCAAACCTTCCTAAACCTTCCCTTCCCAAACCTTCCCAAACCTTCCCTTCCCAAACCTTCCCAAACCTTCCCTTCCCAAACCTTCCCAAACCTTCCCTTCCCAAACCTTCCCAAACCTTCCCAAACCTTCCCAAACCTTCCCAAACCTTCCCTTCCTTTCCCTTCTCCTTCCCAACTGTGATGTTCTGTTGTGTTAATAAATGTGGATACAGGTTGAAAATTACAATGCGAACATTTCTTTTTACTGCACACCAAACAAAAGAAGTCAGCAATCACAGTTCATTAAATATTGATGTAGGTGATATTTTCAGACCTTGTATGTCACTTTGCTGCTACTGTCAGAGTGAAAAAATCTTACTGTAGAAAGAAGTTTCCATTATCATAAGTTTTCACCTAAGGCTTTGTTTTTCTGACAATGAAGAAGATTTACAGAAAAACTAGGAGGATTGTAGGTTAGATATACAGCTTTAATTTAGTTACTATATTGACATATACAGATTTTTTTAAAGTGAATTTATATGTGCAAGTAGGCAACTGTTCATACATTTTTTAAATACATTCCTGATTTATTTGGCAAGTTAATGAATGTACTTTATGAAAGTTTTACATTTATGGGCCTATAAAATATGTATCATTTTTATTTTACCAAAGAAACTGAAGCAAATATTATAGCATTAGGAAAATTTAGTGTGCTTTGCACACATCTGGCATTGTATAAGAAGTAGGATTGTGTAAGCTCAGAATGGCTTACCTTTTCCTTTAATTAACACCATTAAATTACTCTCCTTACGACACCAGACTGCAGTCATCCTCCTGTCTGTCCAATTTTATTTCCAAACCATTGACAAGGTACGCTTCATCATCATCATGGTCAGTCTTCGTGAGCGAAGATTTGGGAAAGGTCTTTACCCTTTGAGCCTGCGCAGTGGATTTTTTAGGTGAGACACAGTGTGTGCTGAACTGAGCCCACCCTTTAATCCTGAGGTTCATCTGCCGGGGCCGAGAGAGCTTGGATGGTGGCAGAGAGGTCCTCAGGACGTAGGTTTGTTTAGAGTGACCTTCTCTTAGATGGATGGCCTTACAGGGCTGACGAGCTCCATCTGCCCAGAGAAGTCCCCTGGTGGTCTAGTGGTTAGGATGCAGCACTCTCACCGCTGCAGCCTTGGTTCAACTCCTGGTCACGGCACAAAGTGCACTGACAAGCTAAAGGAATTGCCAAAGTATAACAATGAGCATTTGAATTGTAAAAGTCTTCTGCTGTGACTCAGAAATTTAGTATGGAGTTTCTAACAAACTTTTAAATACATAGACTAGTCTTGACAAGATAGGAGATTTTTTTCCACTTCATAACCTTCAAATAACAGTGTTTTTGTGAAATGTGGGAATTTCACCTGAAAAGTTATGATGAATGGAGTTAAATCCTCTTGGTGGCTGGTCACAAGTGGAGTCCCTTGGGACTCAGCCAGTCCTGTTAAACATCTTTATCAGTGGTTCGAATGAGGGGATAGAAGGCACTCACAGACATTTTTCCCAAGACAACAAGTTGGGTGGGAATATTGATTTGCTTGAGGGCAGGAAGGCTCTGCAAAGGGATCTAGACAGCTGGATCAATGGGCTGAGGCCAATAGTATGAAGTTTAATAAGGTCAAGTGCCAGGTCCTGCACTTTCATCACAAAAACTCCAAGCAGCATTACAGGCTGGAAAGAAGAGTGACTGGAAAGCTGCTAGGTGGAAAAGGACATGGGGATGTTGGTCAATAGTTGGCTAGACATGAGCCAGCAATGTGCCCAGATGGTCAAGAAAGCCAATGGCATCCTGGCTTGTATCAGAAATAGTGTGGCCAGCAGGGCAAGGGCAGTGATTGTCCCCCTGTACTTGGCACTGGTGAGGCTGCACCTCAAGTCCTGTGTTCAGTTTTGGACCTCTCACTGGAAAAAAGACATTGAGGCTCTGGATTGTGTTGAAAGAAGAGCAATAAAGCTTGGGAAAGGTGTGAAGCACAATTCCTGTGAGGAGTGGCTGAGGGAGGTGGGGTTGTTTAGCCTGGAGAATAGGAGACTCAGGGTAGCCCTTAATTGCTCTCTGCAACCGCCTGAAATGAGGTTATACTGAGGTGGGGGTCAGTCTCTTCTCCCAGATAACAAACGACAAGACAAGAGGAAATGGTCTTAAATTGTACTGTGGAGGTTTAGATTATATATTAGAAAAATTTCTTCTCCCCTAAGGTTATCATTCACTGGAAAAGGCTGTTCAAAGAAATAGTTGAGTCACCAGTCCTGGATGTATTTAACATATGTGTAGCTGTGACACTCAGGAACATGTTTATTGGTGGATCTGAAAGTTCTGGATTGGTGGTTGGACTTGACGGTCTTAGAGGGCTTTTCTAACCTAAATGATTCGATGATTATAAGTGTGTGCCACTTGCTTCAGTCACAAGAAATAACTAAATGTGGACAAGAGTTGTAACCAGAACTTTGTTACACGAAAGGAAGAATAACAGGAGGGAGAAGTTATTCTTTGAAGGGAAAGGAGAAGAGAGGGAAGAGGTGAGCACAGGAGGGAGAAAGGAAGGAAGGAAGGAAGGAAGGAAGGAAGGAAGGAAGGAAGGAAGGAAGGAAGGAAGGAAAGAAGGAAGGAAGGAAGGAAAGACCTTCAGAATTGCTTTAAAACATAAGATTCTAGATTGCAGTTATAGATTTTTTATCCTTGGTAAAAAGTGATAACTTGCAGAGCAAGGTCCTTGGAACTTTTATTAACACTATAATAAAACTTCATGACACACTTACAATAGTGCCAAGTCACTAGAAAGTAAGTTTAGACTAATTCATTTCTCAAATAAACCAAAAAGCATAATCACATTTAAATACCATTAAGGTTGAGAATTTCTGCATTAATTTCAAAACCTATATTTAGAATCTAAAGTGTGTTCATATCACAAATATAGATACCTAAATTAATAACCTCTGCTGTAATCAGTGAAGAAAGAGATTCGTTTTCTAAATTGATCTCTGTTAGAGAGTAAATTAGACTATTGCTATATTGGAGTCTAAACTGTGTATTGAAAACACTCATCTGTTTCTGTATAAGGTACAAATTTATCAAAAACATAGCTGAACTTCTGTTTGAAACATGCTGGAAAGGAGTACTGCACAAATCATACTAAAAACTCCTGGGTTTGTAGTACTTCCTGTGATTCAGGCTCCAGAGTGGAAATGTATCTCCCCAAATTTGAGAAGTCAGACTTATCTAGTGATATTATTTCGTGGCCAACTCTAAAGTCACTGAGAATAATGGATGAGTGCTTGGCTATTATAAACTGGTGTAATTCTTTTACTTTCACTGGAGGTTGGAGCTGGGCATGTAGCAGTAAGAGGGTAACAAGAACAATGAAATATAACGTGGTAATTCAGTGAGTTTGATATTGTAAAAACAAAATAAGCGCCAAATAAGCACTGTTCTACAGATAGAGTAGAATGAATATTTTCCTTCATGTCATTTTATCAGAAATATGTTTGTCTGAAATACATTTTTAATCTGCTTTTCTGCATACTGCATCCACTAGATTGGGTGGAAGTCTTGGTCTGCTGGAGGGCAGGAAGGCTCTGCAGAGGGATCTGGGCAGGTTGGATCAATGATCCAAGACAAGTGGCATGAGTTTCAACAAGGCCAAATGCTGGGGCCTGCACTTGCATCGCAACAACCCCGTGCAGCACTACAGGTTGGAGGAGAAGTGTCTGGAAATCTGCCCAGTGGAAAAGGACCTAGAGCTGGACATGAGCCAACAGTGTGCCTAGACGGCTAAGGACAGCTAAGTTTGTATCAGAAATATTGTGACCAGCAGGACAGGTCAGTGACTGTCCCCCTATACTCGGTACCGGAGAGGCAATACCTTGAGTCCTGTGCTGTTTTGGGCCCCTCACTGCAAGAAAGACATTGAGAATCTGGATCATGTCTAAAGAAGAGCAACAAAGCTAGTGAAAGGTCTAGAGAGTAAGTCTCATGAGGAGCGGTTGAGGGAGCTGGAGTTATTTAGTCTGGAGGAAAGGAGGCTCAGGGGAGACCTTATTACTCTCTGCAACTACCCAAAAGGAGGCTGTACTAAGCTGGATGCCAGTGTCTTCTCCCAGGTAACAAGTGATAGAATAAGAGGAAATGTCCTCAAGTAGGGTAGGTTTAGATTAGATATTAGGAAGAATTTTTTCACTGAAAAAGTGGTTAAGCATTTTAATGGGCCACCAAGGAAGGTGGTGGAGTCACTGTTTCTGGAAAGTGTTCGAGATACAACCAGAGGTCGCACTTCATTCTGTGGTTTAGTAGACAAAGTGGTGTTCAGTGAAAGGTTGGACTTGATGATCCTTTTATTCAATTTTAATGATTCTATGATACTGTGGTTCTATATCTGCATGAAATACAACTGACTTGTTTTTGAAAAGTATGTCATATTAAATCCCTGGAATCTAAGAGGTTGTATGACAACACCAGGAGACTGTTTATTCAAAGCAAACTAAAATCACATATTATCACAGATAACACTAAATTTTGAAAAAGCAATGATCGGATTATTCCCAAATTCACTTCCAGTTGAGAGATCCCTTAATTTATTTTATTAAAAACACTCTCCTGAAAAACAAAAACCAAAACCAAAACCCAACCCCAACCTATTTTGTTGCAATAAAAGAAATCCTCGCAAAAGTCTCCTTTGACACTAACAAAGACTGTGCTGCAGAATACAATATTTTGATAGAGATATTCATTCTCATTGGGGCAAACAATCATTTCTGCACAGTGCAGCATAACACCCAGCGTGTTTTTATGATTCAGTCCCAGTAACACTATATGCCTGTTAGTATGATTAATCAGCCCAAACAGAATACAGCTTGGGTTTAGCTCTCCTGCTGCTTGCTGCAGAGCTGAATCAGTCAGGGCCAGTTAAGGAAGTGCACTTCCCTCTATTGCACAGTATGGGCATGACCTGTGACTCTCTGCTATGATGATATAATATTATTTCCAAACTGCTCTCTAATTACCTTTCACACATACTATTTATCTGTTCACAGTGGAGGCATTGCACTGTAAGAATTGATCATGAACTTCACAGTGTCGTAGTTTTTCAGTAAGAAATGCCTGTTTGTTAAGGAATAAAACCCCCCACATATTATCTCAAGGACTTATCCTTAATATTTTGTCTTCAATTAAACCACTGAAAAAGAAAGTTCAAGATTCTCAACATATAATTTCAGAAACTATTGAACAAAAGATTGTTATTTCCTGCTTAAGTATAATGCATTTGTTATTGCTCCAGATCACCAAACAAGACCTTGAAGCTTTTAATGATAATCATTTTCTCTCTTTCTCCCTGTCCAGACAAGTAACAGAAGTAGCCAGACAGAGTTTTGGGGTCTTTTGGCATTGCATAACATCTGAGAGTAATGATTTTAAATGCAATATTTAAGTATATCACTGTAGGCCTAACACAATAAAGGGCTGTTGGTTTTGTCTTTTCTTGTTTTGTTTTTTTTTTTTTGAGTTTGGTTGTGGTTTTTGTTTTTGTTTGCTTGTTTGTTTTTGGGTTTTTTTTGGTTTTTTTGGTTTTTTTGTTAGGGTAAATCAAAAAGGAATAAACATGGGAATAAGTCAGGAAAATTAAACTTGAGATTTGCACTTTCTCCAATGCAAACATGGAGAATTTAGGTGATCACGACTGATGTCCCTGTTTTAATCAACAGAAACAATTAAATAACTCTGCATGATTATCTATCTCATCCTAAAATAGGCGTACAAGATAAGGCACATGCATCAGGCACTGTAGGTGTTGAGGCTGATTATGACAGTTGCACATCAGCTGGCTAAACAGAAGGGCTTTATCAGCCTAGATAAATGGGAACAATGTGAGATGCCCTAGTACGTAGAATCTTAGAATCCTAGAATCATAAAATGATCTGGGATAGTTTCAAACTTCCTGACACAGGCAGGGATACCTTCCACTAAACCAGGTTGTTCAAAGTCCCATCCAACCTGCCCTTGAATACTTTCAGGGATGGGGCATGCACAACTTCTCTGGGTAACATGTTCCAGTGCCTCATGACCCTCACAATAAAAATTTTCTTCCTAATATCTAATCTAAACCTACTCTTGTTCCATTTAAAGCCATTAACCCTTACAAAGCCTTGTAAAAAGTCCATCTCCATCTCTCTTTGTAGCCCCCTTTAGGTACTGGAAGATGCTATAAGCTCTCCCAAGAGTATTCTCTTCTCCAGGCTGAACAACTCCAACTCTCTCAACCTGTCTTCATAGGAGAGGTCCTCCAGCCCTCCAGTCATCTTTGTGGCCCTCCTTTGAATTTGCTCCAACAGGTTCACATCTTTCTTGTTGTACTGAGGCCCCCAGAGCTGGATGCAGCCCCACCCCCCCAGGTGGGGCAACACAAGGGCAGAGCAGAGGGACAGAAGCACCACTCTCAACCTACTGGCCAGACTTCTTCTGAGGCAGGTCAGGATGTGGTTGGCACTCTGGGCTGCAAGCACACATTGCCAGGTCATGTTGAGCTTCTTCTCAATGAACACACTCAAATCTTTCTCCTCAAGACTGCTTTGAATCCATTTTCTGTCCAGCCTGTGTTTGTGCTTGGATTGCCCAGACCTATGTGCAGGACCTTCCACTTGGTCTTTTTGAACTTCATGAGGTTTGCAAAGACTCATCTCTCAAGCCAGTCCAGAACCTTCCAGATGCCATCCCTTCCCTCCAGGGTGTCAATCCCACCACACAGCTGGGTGCTGCTGACAGACTTGTCAATCCCACTGTCCACATGCTGACAAAGATGTTTAACAGTGCTGATACCAACGCCAGGTCCTGTTTTAATAGTAATGTAGCCTGTGTAACCCTATGTTGTTGCGAGCTATGCTGATGGTACATGCCGTTGGCAAGGTCTCCCATGCCAGACAGGTCAAAACCAAAGGGTCAGATATAATATGTCCATGGGCAGGATAGGCTCACTAGGCCTTTGGTAACCATCCTAGGAGAAGGACAACTCTAATTCCCAAACCCGGGCAAATGGAGCTTGCTTAGCCCTGTAAGGCCATCCATCTAAGAGAAGGTCACTCTAATTAAACCTACGTCTTGAGGACCTCTCTGCCACCATCCAAGCTCTCTCGGCCCTGGCAGATGAACCTCAGGATTAAAGGGTGGGCCCAGTTCTGTGCATACTGCATCTCACCTAAAAAATCCACTGCGCAGGCTTGAAGTCTTTACCCAAATTCACAAATCCCTGTAGCGATGGGCAAGGGTCAAAACAGCAGGTGAAAGGTGCACTGGGAGCCGCAGACCCAACCCTGCATGCAGGCGGTTCAGGATATTGGTCATTTGAGACTGACCGGAGATGACAGTCTCTTGGGGCAGCATCCTAAACGACCAAGCAGCCTTTTGAAGGACAGCACTGCTTGCTTCACTCAGAGAGGGGCCTAGAAAAGGTGGCCTAAACAAAGCTCATCTCCATCTTCACCCGGTTGGTTAACTGCAGACCAATGGGCATCGTCTTCCAATGCGGTCGCACAAAGATCAAAAGACAAAGGCATGCACCTGCCTCCAAAGGTGTAATCAAACTGACTCTAGCATGTTGGCAGAATATATCACCTAAGGAGTCTTTCTGTTGTGCCTTTTGCAATCGGACATGTCTATCTTGTATTGGCCTCATTAGCCACCAGCGTGCTTGTAACAAATGTGGATAGAGCGTTCCTAAATCTTCGTTCACAAAGCCTAGCCATGATACCCATCACATTTATACATGATGACAAACGTCAGCATTATAAACTATATGAGTTTCAGCATGTCTCATCGGACACAGACAGTTTCATATACATTTTGTGCTATTAACCATTTACAGAGAGAATACAATACCTGTGAAAGGATTATGATATCCGATGTGGTCTATGAAGCGTTGTTAATGAAACTTACAGGAAAATATCAGGAGTAATATTTATTTAATTATTTGAGAATTTAATCTTTGTTTGTTTCCTGAACTGATTTTCCAGAAGCACAGACCAAATGAGAGAAAATTGTGAAATTAGAAAAAAAAAAAAGTAAATAAATAGTTATGCAAATAACATGCTTACAATTTCTAAGCTTCAGGCAGATTCTTTAGTGCAGTTTTGTAAAACTGAGCTTTCAGAATTAAAGGCTTTGGGATTCCTCCCTTGACTGACAGAGCAAGTCAGTCAGGAAGACCCACAAGACCAGAAACAGTATCTGAGGTTTTAGTAGCACAACACTCATAAAATTGTAATCATACTCTAGAGGCAAGGAACAAAGTCTGACTCTGTTTCTCTTACTAAGGGATACCACGGATGTTTTGTTGAGATCTGGAGGTCTTGTTAAAAACAGGAAGTACATCACCAAATACTTTGGGGGTTGTTGAGATATCCCTAGACAGTTGATTTGATCCTGAAGAATGAAAAAATACAAGACGTTAAAAAATTCTAAAAAACCACCAGATTTTCTTTTTTTTTTTAGATCAGTCTTTAAACATAAAAATACATTTTTTAGCAAATATTTTGACTGCCTGTGCTACTGAAACTTTTGGTTCGATCTCCAAAATTCAAGCAAATGAAACTTTCTCATGAGCTGAAACAGTTATTTTCAGTGCCAAACAGATATGTAACTGACATAACATTTCCTTCGTCAGAAAAGCATGCCAAAATCTGGAGTTCTAACATGTGACTGTCCTCAGTGTGACACATTGCGAAACATATCCATGTTGAACACAATATGCTAAAAATGTGATTTTTTTGTAGCTACAATTCACCATAGGATTTCCTTAAATATTAGTCCTCTCATACCGCACGAAATCTGTGATCAGCTCAGCTGTAGGTTGGTTTTGATTAGGCAGCACCAAGCAGTTATCACCTTTCTTTTCTCAGTCATTTTCCAGTGAACAAGAAAGAAGTGGAACATCATTTTGTGATGAGTTGGGAGACTGCCGGAATCTAGGGAAGTAAATTTTCATTTTAAAAGGCAGAAAAGAACAAGAATACATGTGGAGCAGCTTTCAATCTGTTCTCAGTTGGAACTGTATTATGAACTAAAGCAAAGTAAATAGCAAAAAGGACAAGAAACCATTAATATTTAGAGCTGACATTTTCAACATTTTTGGCAGCAAATAGGAGTCCTGCTTCATTAAAACTCAAGTACTTTTAACAGGTCTTATGTTGTCACAGCTACACTCGGAGGTAAATAGACTGTTACATAAAATCTCAAAATCTTTGTTGAATTGTATTAATTTTCCCTTCCAGAAACCCTACCCTTTATCAGGTTTAAGGAGACTAAGTACTAGGTCACTACATAATATCATGTTTGCTCTCCAGTTAGGAGGTGGCTTTACTTGACCATATACAGAAGAGATTCTGTGTAGTAAAACTCAATATGTCCTTAGGAGAAGTGTCAAAAATGGATAGCTTTGTTAAGTATCAGATATATGAATAGCATAAATCATTTGGGGAAAAATTTCGTCTTGTGTGGTTGTCAGAGACTGAAATGGTTAATGATTTACATATTCTAGGATCACCAGGGGACTTTTGCAGGCTGGGAAGAGGCAGCTGCTCACCCAGCAGAGCCCACCCCCCTACCAGTGTTGCTGAGGGGTCAAGTGCAGAAAAGGCAGGAAGAACTGCTTTTGCCATGCCCTCACATGAACTCTGCACATCTGGCCTGGGCTGTCGGAGACATTGGAGGCTAGTGGCATGGCTTGTCAAAGCCCATCTCCCATCAATCCTGAAAGGCGGGAAAAACCTTTTACCATGAACTTCACAGGAACTGTGCTCGTGCCCAGGAGGTTTTGGAGGCTCATGACACTATCCATGGAAAAACTCCCTGCCCTGAGAAGATACAAGGCATTCTGGAAGTATATAATAAATCATAATTTCTTGGAGTGTGTGGGCTTCCCTCCCCCACCCCCAGTGGATCAAGACCACCACTTCAACTAATAGACAAGGAGGCTGCAACTACCAAGTTTCATTGCTGGACCCTGTGGGCTGTGACTATATATATATATCTTTCCACCTTTATGCTTTCTTTCCCTTTCTCTCCCTTATGTATTTTCTTAAGCGTTATCCTAATGATTGCTATATTGTTAAAGATGATAGATATAGGTGATAACACCCAAAATGGCAACATACCTGTTTACCTTTGGAACAAAATTGTTCTAAAATAAACTCTACATATATATGTTTCCAAACATCAATTATTCAGTGTTGTTTCACTCTAATCCACCCCAAGGGATTTATTAATAAGAATTCTCCAAACAGAACATGCCTGTGGGATGGGGAAACAGACTGTCTCATTTACAATATGCTGGGTCTTCTGATGATTTTATATGAATTCCCTGTAGTTCATACAGCAGTTTAAAGGAATGACAGGAGTATGTGACATATAATACTTGATTTTTTGATATTTTTTCCAGAAAGCATCTGTAAGTACTCTGTAAATCACATTGAATTTCACAGATATCACAGAAGTAAAAATATTTTTATTAGAATATATCAGATGTGGTTTCACAAACATAAGAGTAAGAGACATTACACTGATTACAGGTTGTAAGACTACACTTACATAGTAAGGATATCATGAGTTGTGATTAAAAATGTCAGCCAGTGGTCTATTACTGATAACAATCTTATTTAAAATACAACAATAATTTAGGCAAATTATACCTTCTGCCTCCATTTTAAGCCTCTCTGTGTCACATCACCATGTCTTCAACTATCCTATAAATGACATGTACTCTTAATATGGATACCAAGACTTACCAAAAGCCCGTTGATAATTTTTTGCCCCTTTACTTCTAACATGATATACTCTCAACTATTTTCTACATGTCAGCTGTTCTGGTTTTGACTGGGCTGGAGTGAATTTTCTTCACAGTGGATAGTATGGGGCTGTGTTTTGAATTTGTGCTGAAGACAGGGTTGATAATATAGAGATATTTTTGCTATTGTTGACTAGGGCTAACACAGAACCAAAGCCTTTTCGCTTTTCATACTGCCACATGGGCAAGGATATGGAGAGTGCATGGGAGGTTGGGAGGAGACACAACTGGGACAGGTGACCCAAACTGGCCAAAGGGTTATTCCAGACCATATGACATCATGCTCAGTATATAAAGTGGATGGAAGAAAGAGGAAGTGGAGGATATTTGGAGTGATGGTGTTTGTCGTCCCAAGTAATTGTTGTGTGTGATGGGGCCCTGCTCTCCTGGAGATGGTTAAATTCCTGCCTGCCCATGGGAAGCAGTGAATTAGTTATTTATTTTGATAGTGTGCACAGCTTTTACTTTCCCTATTAAACTGTCTTTGTCTCAATGCATAAGTTTTCTGGTTTTTATTCTTCTGATTTTTTCCCCAATCCTACTGGTGGGGGAGTGAGCTGTGTGGCGCTTGGTGGCTTGATGTTGTGACATCAGCCTATTCATAACAAGTAAAATTTCCAAGGCTATTCACTCCAGGAACTTTCTGTCCCCAGAGAGGTCCACGAGGTTTCATACTACACCATTTACAAATTATGCCATTACACTGGTATTTATATTCACTGATGATAATGCTTTCAAAACCTTTCTGGAGTGCCCATGATAGGCATAATGTACATTCAAACACTTATGTACCATTAGTATTCTCTGAAAAATAATCCTGTTCGTGGAATAGGAAATAGGAGGGAAGGATTCACTTTAGTTGACAGATTCCCAGAACTAGCAGTCTGAAACAGTAGGAAAACTGAAAGTCAGCAAAACCGATGTGGATGGTATCAACTTGTTTCGTGGCCAAAGCACTGCTGATTCTCAGCAGAACTCTGTAGCCACCTCATGTATTGTACACCCTTTCATGCATGAAAATTACTCAGTCAAGGGTGGAAAACAAATTATTTGTTCTGTCCTTAAGAAATAGTCAGATATGTTTGGGACCTGAATATCTGAGTCAACCACTATTCTCATGCCATATTTCTTGCAGATACAAAAGCAACATTATTGTGTTAATTCAACCCTCAGTGATCTCTCACACATAAAATCAAAATGATGGTGAGCAAAAGAGAAGAGAAGGGAAGACAAATTTGTTCTCATAATGGTGAAAATGTGACATTGGAGCTGCCATTACTTTTAACACTTTTAAATGTTTCCTTTCCAAGGAACAGAAAATAATAATATGGGAATTACAGAAACTGGGAATTTGAACAAAATATTGTAATTAATGCATATACAATATGACATAATTTTCTTATGTCCTAAGGAAATTTATCAAAGAGTAAACTTTGTACCAACTTAAAATAATGATCTAAATGATCTGATTTAGAATGCCAGATCTAATGACAAATGTAGGGCTTAAGAAGAGAAAACTTTTAGTTCGTTAAATTTACAATACTAGAAGAAAAGTAATTTAGTTCCTTTTATACCAGGACAGTTGTTTTCAGGGAACCAATATTTGCAATTTGCCTTTAAAATAAAAATGCCCCACACAGTGTCAGACATTAAGTACTACTGTAACTATTAGTACTAATGGGACTAATTAATCTATGTAGGTATCTCTATCTATTTGTTCTGTGTAGACCATGTAGGGAAGCTAGATGCTCTTTTACTTGTTCTTAAAATTTTAAAGTCAACATGAATTGCAACAAAACATGTTCAAAAACCACATTGCCTGAAAGTCACTGAAACACTTTCTTAATACAAAACTGAGTACAAACTACATTTCACTTTCAGGAATGACTCAACTTTATTGCATTACTTTTTCTATATAATTAATGAATAATCCTATTTTACAGCTCCACCAAAGCCAACTCCTCAAATACAAGGAAATAGATCAAAATGTATTCATTCGGAAACTGAAATTTTGAAATAATGAGTGAAATAATAATAATTGAAAAACAGTTATCATTTAAAAAAAAAAAGGTTTTCAACATTTATGACTTTGCTGTATGAGGTCTAATGAAAGGAGAAGATAGCATAGTATTTAAAGTCTACACAGAATAAAGTTGTTCATACGGAATCCGTACAAATAACTTATCAGTATCTTACAAATGCTAAAAAAATTATTACCATTCACCTAAGGAAGTAAGACTGACTGAATGGTTTCCAGTGCAGCATGTGGCAAGTTCCTTTGTCTGAGTTACAACAAGGCCAATTCTAAGAATGTTCATATTAGCATATTTTTTGGCCTGTTCAGTGATTATTTTTGGCTTGAGGACAAAAAAAGGTATGTGTTCGTGTAGTAATTTTATAGATCCTTTGGGGAACAAAGAAGAATAATTTACCTGTCCCGGGAATTATTTCTAATCAATTTTCAAGAACCTGTGATCAGCAATGAATACTGTAATACTTCTTTGAAAAAAAAAAGGAATTTTTTTTATGTATTAAGGAAATAAATATCAAGAACATTTCCAACTTTTCTACATTGTTAGGCAACTGTTCTATATATTTATTGAATATATAGGAAGTATATATTGGTGTGAGAGAGAGAGAATCATCTATTTCTTCTGACAGGTTAATGGGAATATGCGAGCAAAGGTAGAATACAATTTGTTTTGCTCAGTCATGTTTGAATAATGTAGGTGGTCAACAACTTGCATCTCACACCTTCTACTAAAGCAGAAATGTAAAAAGTCTGGAGAAGGGTGATAAGATTGGTCAAAAAAATAGATTTAATGAAGGGAACAACTGAAAGAATTTTCTCCAAAGAAGAAAACAATTGAGTGGTGGAAATCTTAGATATCCATGGAGGTGGCAGGTATCTTAGGTGTCCATGGACTTGAGCATCCCAGAAAAATAATAGGCAACAATTATTCAAGACTTATTCCTATACTGGAAGTGTGAACGTCTCAAGAAACTAACAGAAGGTAATTTCAAAACTTGTGAATGAAAATTACCTTTCATGAGACACATAGCTGATCTATGGGTTCCTAGCTATGGAAAGCTGTGAACACTAAACACTAGCGTAAATTCAGAAGAGGACAGAAAAAAAATCATTCATTCATTCATTTGTTCATTCATTCATTCAACTAGTTCAGGAAATTCTTGAGGTGTAAATTGCCAAAGGGTCTTTCTGCTGTGCCTTTTTCAACCGGATGTGTCTATCTCGTATTGGCCTCTTTAGCCACCAGCGCGCTTGTAACAAACGTGGGTAGAGCCTTCCCCAAATCTTCATTCACAAAGCCTAGCTGTGATGACATAAAAGCAAATCAAGGGAAGTGATTGTCCTGGTCTGCTCTGCACTGGTGCAGCCTCACCTTGAATATTGTGTGCAGTTTTGAGCACCACAATAAAAGAAAGATATTAAGCTATTAGAGTGTCCAAAAGAGGGCAAGAAAGATGGTGAAGGGCCTTGAGGGAAAGCTGTATGAAGAGTGGCTGAGGTCACTTGGTCTCCTCAGCCTGGAGAAAAGGAGACTGAGAGGAGACCTCACAGAAGTCTACAACTTCCTCATGAGGGGAAGAGGAGAAGTAGGCACTGATTTCTTCTCTATGGTAACCAGTGACAGAACCCAAGGGAATGGCCTGAAATTGTATTAGGTTGGACATTAGAAAAAGGTTCTTCACCCACAGGGCGTTTGAGCACTGGAACAGGCTCCCCAGGGAAGAGTTCACAGCACCAAGCCTGACAGAGTTCAAGAAGCATTTTGACAATACTCTCAGGCACATGGTGTGACTCTTGGGTATGGTCCTGTGTAGGGCTAAGGGTTGGACTCGTCAACCTTTATGGGTCCCTTCCAATTCAGCATATTCTGTGATTCTGTGAAATGTTAATGGCATTAATTCACTAATTTAATAGGAACAAAATCTTGTACCATAAGAAGTTGGTCAAAGGTCTGACACCAGATGTCTGGCATACCTCAGCAGGACACCAACAGCACGAAAGCAGTCATCATATCTGTCAGAACTGCTTACTGCAGTATATTGGTACAAAATGGCGAGTTTTCAAATGCTATTATTATAAATATTTATCGTACAAAATATAACACCTGTACCTTTTTCTACCAGTTACATCCTTTATAACACTAAGTTCAGGAAGATAGTTGAAGGTAATTTACATTTATCAATAGGGTGATATTACCCAGAATGAATTCAATATTATTTTTGTGTCCACATGTAGAAAAATTAATCATTATTAAAAGGACAAAGTTATTATTCAGAGACCATGAAAATGATCTGAAGCTTATCCAAACAACAAAGGGAATGTATATTGATTTTAATTAAGTTAAGGAAAAGAAATGAACAATGGACCAAAGATCCAATGAGGGTATTGTCTTCAATAGTAGTTAATAGTGAAGCTCAGTGAAAATTTACAGAGCACAAATAAACTAGCTCCCCCACTGTGTTCTCACTGAGGGAGCAGGGAGAGTGACTGACTGACTGACTGTGCTGTGTGGGGTGCTTAGTTGCTGAATGGAATCCCCCCAAAATAATTCATAGAAGTTCTAAAATTTTTTATATTTCTTCTTTGTAGGAAAGTAGTTATCTAATAACATTATCTGAGTTGTCTTGTCCTGATCTATCGTTGATATATTGCATTTTATTTATTTTTTCCTTTTATCTCCAAATATTTGTTCGTTCTTATTTGAGATCAAGTGCTCAGTTTTGTATTGTCGTAAGTTGTTCTTTCCTTCTCTTCTTACACAGTCTTAATTCTTAGTTCATCTCTAGCAATACATATCTAAAAAATATTTGTCAGTGTACCTGGAATTTAAGTGTAATGTCCTTTAGAACATGCATACATGTGTTCTTTTAAGAGAAATGAGGAAAAATTTGTTCCCACAAGAAAAAATAAAAAAACCAGTACAACACTGGACTAACAAGGCTCCTGATTTACCTTAATACATTTGCAAAACCAACATAAATTAGTAGTAGTTTATGTATTATTATCATCTACTTAGCTATCTAATTATTATTATATTATCCAGTTATTTCTTTGAATGAATTGGTAGAAATGCTTTTGATACAGGCAATAAAGAGCAACAGACACTTCATTTGATTCTGACAAGAGGGAATAATTCCTCTGTGTCAAAGGCAAGGTGTGTGACTGTAAACACAGAATAAAAGAGTTCTTTATTCTTGTGAAGGTAAAGAAGCATCACAGACTTGCAGTAGCTGTAGATTTGAACAGCACATTTTTCATTAGAGAAAAAACTTACAAAGAATCTATATGAAACCCTTTAGGAATAAATTATAGAGAAAACGGTATTTGGGTAAATGACATCTTTTAAAATGGAATCTTTTTAAATAATACTATTATTAAGGGCACAGCTGTTGATTAATGAAGCTGAAAAGAAAGCAGAGAAGTGAAGGAAAAGGACAATAGCTAACTCATGTGCTCTTAACTAACCTGAAACTTGACATGGAGATGTATAAAATGTGAAATGATTTCATATTACTAGAGGTTACTGTATAAGAAGTTTTATAACTTGTGGAAGAAAAGTAAGAAAGGACAAGATTCAAAGAGTTACAATGAATGGAATGTTGAGCAGTAAAAGAAAAACATTCTTGAAGTAGTTTTATGAGTAGAAGGCATCACTGGCTTAATAAATACTAGAAGATAAAAATGACCAATATGAAGTTTTCAATGTTATTTAACATCAGTATTCACTGTACAAAAAGTACCCATAGAACAACAAAAGCTCTTGATTTTCTAAGTGACAAAATTAATGTTGCTGAAGTTTTTACATGTGGTTAACCTGGAATGAGAAAAAGAATCAGTTTAAAAAAATTGTTACATACATGTCTACAGTTCAGTAAGCCTAATCAAGATCATTCTTGTGTAGTGAGAGATTTGTCTAAACCAAATTAGACCCGCTTGACTCTTAAGTTTAAGGATCCATGGAAATCAGGGGGATTATTAAGCATAGGTAAAGCATGAAAATACTGTCCAACTTCAAATGAAGGTGAAACAGGACCAAAGAAAATGCAGAGCAGACATTTTAATTTCCTGCACATGGGAAATGCCAAGAAAAAAAGATATTCAAATAAGCTAATTTGCTTTACTTATTTGCTAAGATAATTTACTCATTTACAGCACATACAGTTTCTCATATGTGTAATAAAGTATATAGTAAAATATAGTATTCTTATATGTAATAAAGGGAAACATAGACTATAAGAAATTGTGGAAGGGATAGTGGAGATCTCATTAAAATGTTCCCAGAAAGGAAGGTTTTACAAAGGTCAACATTCTAACTATTCAGTGGGTACTTTTGGGAGCTCTTTTGGATCTCTTATTCTTTAATGTTCTCATTAATGACTTGATGCAGTACAGAGTATCCATATTCAAAGCTAGATATGGTACTCTGGGAAAAGAATAGGAGAAAAGGAAAGGAGAATGGGAGGACTACAAGTACTCTTACCATTAAAACAATTTGCTAAAGTAAGTAAATATTCTAAATAAATATCATAAATACTACTAAGGATTTGTTCAGAATCTGGAGTTGTAGTTGATAGCAAAAATGCCTCATAGAAAAAAGATTGAGTAAGCATCAGCATCACAAAAATCTTGTGCCTATACTGAAGTTTAGGCTGAATATCAGTCACCAATTAACAATGTTTCTAACAAAAAATTAGCTTAAAGAAAAAAATAGCTAGTTGGGAATAAGTTTTTAAGACAGTTAAAGTAATCTTCTATTCTGCTCCACAAACCTCTCAAGTGGAGTACTGACCTCATATTCTGAACAATGTCAACAAAGATACAGATCAACTAAAAAAATATGAAGTAGTTCAGCAACTGTGATCAGAAATCAAGAAGAAAATCTGATAAACAGAAAGAGTTGGTGTGACTTAACTTTGAAAATGGAAGGCTGAGGAGAGAAAATAATGTCTTTAAATATGATAAAGATTGCCAGAAAAGAAGGTAACAATTTTTTGGCCATGATCTTTCACAACAGGACAAGAAACAATGAGCTTGAACTTCAGGAAAGGAGATTATGGGCAGAATTGTATAGTAAATTGATTAAAAGGCTTTACTACCTGTATTGCAGGTCTCTAAAGAAGGTCTATACCTTGTTGATCTAACTTAAGAACATGGAAATAAGTGAGTTTCTGATGTGCTTCTACTACTCCAGTAGTCTAATAATGTGATAATGATATCCAACTGCAATCACACTAACAGAGGGAAAAATATTCCTGTTTAAAAATCAATAAGTACTCTGTCCCAGCACTAATTTATATCAAATCAAATTCAGAAAGCATGGACCCCGACTAAGGTTGGGTCAATTAGAAGTCTAGGGAGAGCATGAACTATTAACTATTAACTATTAACTTGGATTACATATTAACACACAAGTTAATAAGGAAGTTACTCTTTACTCTGTTTAGATTTCTAACGCATGCACCTTTGTGCTTTGCCACATAATGTTTACAGTAAACACAGGTCTTCTGTAAAGACAAGTTTTCTTGATTTTTTATTCTAAATATTTTTTAATAAGGATTTTTTCCTTTGCATTTAGAAAATATTAGCATCTACAGTAAAATTCCTTCAAAATAAAATTTCAGTGAATTCACTTTACAGCATCTAATCAGATGACTTTAAACTTCAATTAAGCTCCAATTTTAAAATTTATGGGACCTTACATTTTGACAAATATTTGGTTGGTTTTTTTGGTTGCTTGTTTTTTTTTTCTGTACAGAATCAAATATTAAGGGATAGTAACTATTTAAAGAAAGAAAGTACAAGAAGATACTTGCCTTTTAAGAAAACATTAGAACATCCTCATTATATGCTCAAAAATTGAATATAATGAAAAGAAATCATGTCCTCTTCCTGTGTTAGGAAGCAGCATTGCACTATTATGTATTCATCAGTTCACTTTGCTTCTAAACGCATGGTGCACTCCCTTTATTCTACTAGTTTAATAAAATTGCTTTAGACCTGAAAAATACGGGACAGTGTTCATTAGCTTCATTCATCATTCAAATGACATTCAAGATATCCCTTTTTTTGATTAAATTTAGTTAAACCTTTTCAGTAGTAAGTATGGAGTTCCTCTCACTTGTAGGAAATACTTATAGAACATATTTTATTCTTCTTTTGAAATCTACATCCTAATCCCCGAGGCTCTTCCTGCCCTTGCTCCATCTCTAACTCCCTTCTAATTTCTTAGAAAAGCAGGACAAGGCAAAGCAGAAGGAATGAAGTTCCAAGAGTCAGGCAGGAAGGCAGAGAAAGAAGGTAGTATGGTTTTAGAATAACTTATCTGGAATTAAACTGAATCAATAAAACTGCTATATCTATGAAACAGATTTTGGAGAAGAGATTACTCATGAAAATAGCTGATCAGAAAGGTCATGTATACAAAACATACTTAAACCTAAAGCACATGTAGTCCTATTTACTTCAGCAATGACATTTGGTTTAATTCAATGAGGCACATAACTTTTTAAAATGAAATTCAAGTGGGATGTATTTTAAAATGATATTTCCAAATTTATGGGGGTTTGGTTTTGTCTTTTGTATTTTCTAATCTTCAAATACTTCTTTAATGTTGCAAGCAAAATACTGTCCTCCTACACAGTATAGCTATGCATACTTACATCTTAACAACGAAAAGTGTGCTTCTTTGATGAGCATTTAAATTTAGCCAGACCTGAGACTCAGCTGTATTCAGCAACAGAATGTTGGAGGATAATGATATATTTTCTTTACAAAGTTCCTCCCTTTTGTGCTGTGTATGTTTTACTATATTTCTTTACAAGAAAAGCACTTCTTTGCTGCTGGCAAATGGTACACATTGGGAATGGATTCTGAACAAATTTTTTCAGTTTTCAGCAATTCATCTCATATTTTACATTTTAGCAGGAGATGTGGTATGTTTCAGTATTCCCCTGATCCAGGAGTGGAGAAGGCAACAACATGTTGTAGATGCTAAATCTAGATGGAGGGAACATGTCTCCCTTTCCTAGCATTGCAGTTATCTGGACCAATGCTGAAGTCATCCTTTAGAGACAGAACATACAGCTTTTCCACAGAGTAATCTTATATTTTCATTTGAGCAAGATTCATTTGATGTCTGCTTTTTCACAGAGAATACCAAAACAGACATAAGGATTAAGGATTAAGATAATTATTTTAATTGAAACCAATACTTTCTGTTAGTTTGTTTACCCAAAATTGCTTCATATCATTTATATGGTGATGGCAAACTCACTCACAGAACTGGACCAGGTAATCAAAATGTACTCTAAATTTTCTTTAGCAGGAAGCACCTGTGTTAAGGTCAATGTGGCATGCTGAGTTTTAACTTTTAATCTAAAAGACGTCAAAACTTTTTATACATTTAAATTGTGTCTATCCCATGTCTAGAGGCTTCTTATTAAAATCTAAAGAAGGTGAAATTTCAGGTATGTCCTTTGCAAGTCTGTTTGTCTGTTATACAGATAATTAATAAATGTTTCATCATCCAAAAGGAGATGGATTCCTTTTCTGAGGGAACAGAAGATGTTTTATTTTTCACTTAAAACTCTTTATTTCCTGTAAATAAGCTAAATCCTAAGAAAATTTGTTTATTTCAGACCGCTTGGCAAAGCCTAAGTGTTTTTACTTCTGTGATGTGTTCCTGAAAAGGAAAATTTAAAATTTGGTTAAACATAAAACAGATCTCAATAAAAGCTTTGCTCATGCGGGGCTAGTATGCCTAGGAAGATTTGTGAGTCACTAGACCATGTGGTTTTATTCATCAGTTAACTGATAAAGGGTCTAAGTTAAGAAGAATATCATAAGAGTCACAGGAAAACGTGACTCCAACACTGGTGAAGTGACCGGGAGTCACTTTAACTGCATTAATCTCCCCAATGCAGCCTCTCAAGAGAAAATTGTAGAGATGCTGAAAATCCCTTCATGAAAGCCAGAATGAAGCAATATGGGTTGATATAATATTCCCATTCTGCATGAGTGTGTTTTTAAGCATTAATAACATGTAATTTCTTTGCCCATTGCTACAAACAAAGAAATATAAAATCCTTTTATAATTAAGCAATTTTAAATATTTTATCAGCACACTCTAAAATATACCTCTTTTCGCTCTCAATCCCAAAATGCTATGAGTCAATAATTTCCATATGAACTTTCTGGTCCTATTTTATTATATTATATTATGTTATACTATACTATACTATGCTATATTATATATTATGTAATACCAGAGTATATTTTCCTTGCTGTTCCTAAGATGATTTAAGTTCAGGGTTAAACCTCAGAGATTATGAAATCAGAAAATAAATCTCAATTTTATTCCACTATTGTTTGAGTAGCTGTTATTGCACTTTGTATGTTATCTTTCCTTTTTTTTTTTCTATCATACTTTTCATAAATGAAAAAAAATATTATTAACACTCAAACTCTAGAGGCTTGGATATTGCATTTAGTACAGGGACAGGGTGTGGAGACTTTGACGGATCTTGGTGCTTTTGTTTTAAAATGCCATCTGCTGTTTTTAAGTTACCGTTGCACAAATGAACTACATTGTATGCTCCACAGCCAAACTAATTGAAAGCATTGGAGATTACCATAGAAACAACATCATGATAAGCCTGTGATATTGTTAAAAGAAAGCAATGGTTGCAAAATCATCAGTGCTTGAGTCACAAAAATCAGATGAGACGCTAAAGAATCCCTTCACTTGACAAAGGGCAAGTGCTTAAGGATCAGTCAGTGAGCTGCTCATCAGTGATTCACAATGTAACAAATGAGGACTCTTACAAAGCTTCCAAGTACAGGCCAAAATTTATCTGTAAAGTACACAAAGGTTTAGGCTTAAAAGAAAGAAATGTGTTTCAAGGTATTGATTCTGCATGGTAGAGCCAGTTAATCAACAAGGGAAAGCAAGTTCACAATCCCCTGAGTTGTGACTGAAAAATATTTAAGAATGGAGTATGAAAAGAGAGAAAAGGAACAGTGACGCCAATGAAATTTAACAGGAGAACAAAAATTGAATATAGTTATGGGAAATACTCAGAGAAGAAAATGAAGCAAGACTGCTGGCCAAAAATTAAATAGTATTCCTTCTTCAGAAGATATTGGGTAGAAATGGTGGAGTTGTCTTCTCCATAAAAGTATGCCCTAAGGAGAGTAAATGAGTAGTCAGGTAAAAGCCTAGCACAGCAAAACAACCAAAGGGAAATGGAAGGGGAAAGAGAAAGGGGAAATGGGAAAAGTAAAAATTATTTTTTCTATGCCTAGTAGTCTTCAAAAGGAAGCATCATTAAAATTATTAACTACTTCTCATTTTCTTTTCTAAGTACAAGTTCATCCACTTTCACCATAAACTGTGCTAATATTAATCAAAACAAAAAAGAGATAAGCATAATGAGGAAAGCCTGAGACTGTGTTCAGTAAAATATTACTAATGACTGATTTCCTTTTATGACAAGGTAACCTACCTAGTGGATCAAAGGAAGCCAGCTGATGTAATCTTTTTGGATTTCAGTGAATCTTTCAATACTGTCTCTCATAGGATCCTTCTGAACAAAATGTTCAGCACACAGCTGGATAAACACATCATGTGGTGGGTGAACAATTGGTTCACAGGTCAAGCACAGAGGGGAATAGCAAATGGGATAACATCAGACTGGTGACCTGTCACTAGTGGTGTTCCACAGGGCTAGGTTGCAAATGTTAAGGTTTCTTAGTGAAAGAATTTTGGGGTCCAATACATTTATGCCCATTTCACAGTAACAGATATAGTGTTCGTATGACAGTAATAGTGAGGTGATAGTTGAAAACCTTATTGCAAATCTGTGGTGTTTTCTCTATGGTCTGCCACTTACAGAAAATGAAGCCATAGGTTTTATCTTTTGAGAAGTAAAACAAAAGTGAAATAAAAAAAGCATAAAGGATCCATAGAAACAGAAACATCTCTTCACTCTGATTTCTAGTTCAGAGTAGGTGTTCTTTTAAATGATACCTTTGCTGAGGTCACTAGCTATATTTTAAAAGTTGCTGAAATAAAGAATGTATTATCTAATAAAAAAACTTGAATCTTTAAAGTAGAATGTAGTAATTTACTCTATTTTAATACATAAATTTAATGCATTTAATTCTTAAATGAAAGCATCTGTTTCCACTTCAGTTAAAATTAAATGTTTAGAATTAATTTGTTAAATGTAAGTAGAACTTTAAGTGTCTCATCATCAAGAATTTGATTAATATTCTTATAGCATTGATAATAAAAGACACACTTGTGATTCCTGTGGAGTTCTCATTTATTACTGCAGTTTCTCGTTAAAATACCTTCATTTAATATACCATTTGAAAGTGTCTCTAAAAGCACCCATGTTGCATTATTTATTTGCAATTTGGACCATTATTTAATAACTCAGCTTCATAATACTAGTTCTATTCCCTGACTACCTTTACCTTCTGCTCAGGCAGATTATAAAGTTGTGTTGTCTATGCATCAGATTCTTGTCTGTAAAATGAAAGATTTATTTTAAGCTATTATTATTATTATATTATTATTATTAGCTAAAGATCTAGTTAGGTAATTTCATTAGTCTGAAAACTTTATGTCGTTCACATGAAACAATGAAAATAAAGCTTTAATTATTGGAATAATAGGCCATAGGCCCACTCTGTGTGACTGTTCTAAAAAAACAACCAAAACAAATGCCTTAGAAAATTTTGTAGATACAATATTCTTTTTTATAGAGATTTCTATACAGGTTTCAATAGATAGTAAAGACATTAATTTTAAGCCTAAAACCTTTCTGAATTCTCTACAGTAAATTGATCCACTCTTTTTTGTATCTGATGTGTTTCTTAAACTGCATTATTTTCTTTTATGTATTCTACCTTTTTTTCTTTGAATTTCATGGTAAAAAGACTCCGTTAATTGTTGTTATATTTTAAGAATCACAGAAACACAGAATCAGTAAGGCTGAAAAAGACCTTTGAGATTTCAAGTCCAACCTGTGATTGAACATCACCATGTCAACTAGACTACGGCACTAAGTGCCATAGTCTTTCCTGAAACACCTCCAGGGATGGTGACTCCATCACTTCCCTGGGCAATCTATTCCAAGGTTTAACTACACTTTCTGTGAAGAAATTGCTCCTAATGTCCAACCAAAATCTCCCCTAGTACAGTTTAAGACTATGTCCTCTTGTCCTGTCACTAGCTGCCTGGGAGAAGAGGCCAACCCCCATCTGCTTAGAACCTCCTTTCAAGGGGTTGTTGAGAGTGATAAGGTGGCTCCTGAGCCTCCTTTTCTCCAGGCTAAAGAACCTCAGCTTCCTTCTCTACTCCTCATAAGACTTGTGCTCCAGATCCTTCACCAGCTTTGTTGCACTTCTCCAGACTCACTCCAGCACTTCTATGTCCTTCCTGAACTGAGGGGCCCAGAACTGTACACAGGACTCAAGGTGTGGTCTCACCAGTGCTGAGTACAGGGGAAGAATCACTTCCGTAGTGGTGCTGGCTACACTATTCCTGTTACAGGACAGGATGCCATTGGCCTTCTTGGCCACCTGCTGAGTCATGTCCAGCTGGTTGTCAACCAGTGCCCCAGGGTCTTTTTTTCACTAGGATGTTTTCCAGCCACTTTGCCCTGAGCCTGTAGTGCTGATGGGGTTATTGTGGCCAAAGTGTAAGATCCAGCACTTCATCTTGTTGGACCTCATACTGTTGGTCTTGGCCTATCTATCCAACCTGTCCACATCACTCTGCAGAGCCTTCCTACCCTCCTCCAGATCAACACTCTCACTCTCACCTTGGTGTCATTTATGAATTTACTAAGGGTAGACTCAATCCCCTCATCCAGATAATCAATACAGATATTAAACAGAACTGGCCCCAATATTTATTCCTAGGGGACACCACTAGTGACCGAATGCCAACTGGATGCAGCACCATTCACCACCACTCTCTGGGCCTGGCCCTCCAACCAGTTCTTAACCCAGTGAAGAGTACAACTGTCCAAGCCGTGAGCTGCCAGCTTTTCCAGAAGTATGCTGTGGGAAACAGTGTCAAAGACTTTGCTGAAGTCCCAGTAGACTACATTCACCACCTTCCCCTTATCTACTAGTGGGTCACCTGGTCATGAAAGGAGATCAAGTTGGTCAGGCAGGACCTGCCCTTCCTAAACTCATGTTTGCTGAGTCTGATCCCGTGGTTGCCCTGTATGTTCCATGTGATCACACTCAAGATGATCTGCTCCATAACCTTGCTGGGCACCCAGGTCTGGCTGACAGGCCTGTAATTCCTCAGATCCTCCTTCTGGTCCTTCTTGTGGATCACAATGGGGGCATCACAATGATCAATCTCCAGTCATCTGAGACCTCCCTGGTGATCCAGGACTGATGATAAATGATGGAAAGCAGCTTAGCAAACTCTTCTGCCAGCTCCCTCATCACCCTAGGATGAATCTCATCTGGTCCCACAGACTTGTGAACATCTAAGTGGCTCATCAGGTTGCTTACTACTTCTTCCTGGAGGGTCCATTCTGCTCCTTGTCTACCAGCTCAGGGGGCCAGTTGTCCTGAGGATAACCAGTCTCACTGTTGAAGACTGAGGCGAAGAAATTAAGTACCTCAGCCTTTTCCTCATCTTTGGTGACTATGTTCCCTGCTGTGGAACCTCCCTGAGTGGAGGTTTTCCTTGGGCACTCTTTTGTTATTAATGCATTTATAAAAACACTTTTTATTATCCTTTACAGAAGTGGCCAGATTAAGTATCAACTGGGCTTTTGGCTTTCTAATTCTCTTTCTATATGACCTAACAACATCCTTAAACACTTCCTGATTTGCCTATCCCTTTTTCCAAAGGTGATACACCCTCTTTTTTTCCCTAAGAACCTAAAGTTTTTCTGCAGCATTCAAACCTGCAATTGCTACTATGTTTCTTCCTGGCAGGAAGGAAATGGTTGTTGGATCTGTGCTGCATTTTGATCTAGAGAAACACTAGGTAGGAGTTTAATCAAAGACTTAATCTTCTATGTCAACAGTTTGTGCATGGATAGCTCTCAGCATTTACTACATACATTCTGTGTTGACATTTATGCTCCAAGCAAACTCCAGCAATAATAATTTGTCTTTGGATTACCTCATAGGGTCTGCGAGTTTTGGCTTATCTGAAGTAAAACTGTGTTCTTTGATTTTGCTTGAATATGTAGATAGTTGATTCTGCTTTATAGCTGCATAAATGATTTTTCATGGACCCAGGATTCTTAAATGCTGCAATGAGTTAAAATTCAATCCCATTAACATTTGCCTTTGAGAAAACATCTTTTGCAATCAACTCATTCAATATAATATCCACAGGAATACCATTAGAAAAGGTGCATAAACTGCTAATTTTATTCCAGAAAATGCTTGCCTTTTTGTGTGTGTGTTTTCAAAGCCTCAATTCTTCTCACAAAGACCAAATTTATCTTTCTACAAAGGTATGAAAATATCAGTGATGTTCAGTGACTGACTTACACTGACTTTCTCAACTCCACTTTCTCTCACACATTCCAGAGCATTCCTGAACCCCCGTTTTTACACATATCATTATTCCTTCATTTACTTTGTTCTATTTTATCCTCCACTAAAACTATTCAGGAGTTAATATATCTTTAGTTCCCCATGTAGTGAAATTTAGTCTCTATTCTTTTAAAGGATTTGATTTACCCAGTAGGCACTAGACAAATCAGTGACATTATTTTAAATACATGGTTTTAACAGGGAACCAAAAAGGCTTGCATTTCCTCTTACCACTGTCTTCTGTGTTTCAGATTCATTTTGATTTTTTGCCTTTGCAGATGATATGGGAATGGGATCATTTATCTAGGATTTTGGGATACTGCCTTCTTCTGTTGGGACAGGAATTCCAGCTGTCTGCCTGCTGCTCAGAAAGCCCAGACAAACCACTAGTACACAAGCACAGCTCCTGTTCAGTGGCTCTAAACTATCCGGAATACACTCTGCACACACTGACCATCTGCTTTCATTGTGTGATCAGAGTTGTAGTGGGCATCAAGGGTAGGCAGCAGGTGTTACAGTTTTGTTCAGAATAAATACAAGGGCCACAGTATTGTGCAGAGTATATTCCTGGACTTACTGCAGGTGGATCAATGTAAACCAGCAACCTCTACAGGTACTATTTGGCTGTTGAAGAACCAAAATGGTGCCTATCAGCCATAGGTTGTTAATTTTGTCAAAGTCTCTGTGATACTTTCTGTATTTAATCATTCATCTTTACAGCATTGCAAAAGACTATAAAACCATTGCTTTAGACAGGAAAAGGGTAGTGTTCTAGATAAAAAATGAGTAGGATTTGGACAAAACTCAGAAAAAAAAATTCAAATTCTGCTTTTCCAAATATGACCAGCAGCCATCTCTTTCACAAGGCTCTTGAACTTAATTATGTCTCTTAAAGTTACTTGCTTTCTGTCCCTGGGAATATATAAGAATGTCTCAGACTTTGTAGGGCTGAGAACTTACAGATGTACATAAGCACAGAAAGAGTCTAGAAAATAGTCATGTTTACGGCTATATTTTCTCAGTTGGTATTTTCGTAGGATATCCAGTCTTGCATTTCTCACCAAAATGTGAATATATCTCCCAATTTCTTGTAAATAAGAGAGAAAAGGAGAAGAAAATAGTGAACATATTATCAAGATATGTATACAGTAAATTGGTAGTGTAACACAATGCAGTAACAGTAAGAACATTTGTCAAGTACTAGTCTGCGGTCCTGTTGTCTGCTCAATGGCATTTAAAATGATCCCTCTCCCTCCTGTGAAGGAATGCTTTACTTCCCTCACGCTATACATGTAGACTATACTAAGTAGAGGGACACTCTGTCCCTCATGTTGAAACCTGTTTCACTTGGCAAAAAGATATTCTTGTGAATGAAGACTAGGTAAAGAAAGAAAGCAAACACAAGCCTTATCATGGTTCTCTAGATGAGGAATTTCCTCACTTCTTCAAACCAGATGAACTGAATTATATTGCTTAGAGCCTTTTATCTAAATTAGTACATTAAAAAACAGAAAACAAAAAACAAACATCTTGGAGAAAGAAATGGGATTCAGGATTCCTTCCTTCACTACAACTTCCCTCAGTATTAGGTGTCACTTTAAGTCTTCTGGTGTTCATATTTTTGAGTGTTGTCATTTTCATTATTTACAGAAATGTAAAACATAGATGGAATACTTTGAGAATGTTGAACTCATCCAGTACAAAGATTGCAAAGTACTCATTTGAGTATGGGGGTTTTTTTTCTCCGGTTTTGTTAGGGTTTTTTGGTCGGGGTTTTTTTGTCTTACTTTTTTTTTTCCCTCCTAAGAATAAGAAATGTACACAAGTTCTTACAGTTGTCTTCATATCTAAAGCCAATGTTTTAATTACTATATAAGAAGTCTTTCATCATTCTGTAGTGGCAAGAGAGCAAGAGTAGACATAGATTTCTAACTGCAGGAGACAGTTCTGGACTAGGAGCTCTAAGAAGTTTTCCAGTCTTGAAACATATTTGAGTAGTCTTGAACTGTACTAGGAAAATGGCAGCTATATTTTTGTCTTATTTTCTAACTTTTGTTTGTGTATGTGAGAATTTATGACCAGTATAAGGGTCATCATCAACAAATGCTAGAGTAGATGCATGATTGCTGTAGGTAACCCCAACCAACTCTGACTAGGAAGCCTGAAACAACTTCACCATGAAAACTCTTGGCTTCCCAGATGTGTCATAAGGCTGAAGCAAAAGATATTTCTTAGCTATACATGCTGTAGTTTCAGCAGAAAAATATAGTCTTGACAAGGGAATATGGCCTTGGATTACAAAGGAACGCATATTGTTTATTTAAGTATGCAAAAACATGTATATTTTAACAGTGCCAGAGAAAGTAGTGTAAATCTCTCCCTGCCACTTCTCTGAAAAATCCATACTATTATATAATATATATTAAATTCTTTATAATACATATGATATAATGTATATATATGCTATAGTGTATTACACAATTTTTCAACTTTCATTCAAGAAAGATGATTTCCATACCTTAGAAAATTACTGTATCCCTTTAAAATATATTTCCAACAATCAGTTTCATCTGCTACACAAAATTCCTGAGAAAGAATCTCTCATTAGCTAAGATAATAACTGCATTGATGCAATGAAGGGGCTTTGGGTTGCTCCTCTGGAAAACTGAGATGCTCTATTTATTAAATTCCATAAGCTCAAACACTTTCTAATGACCCTGATATGTTATTTGCAATTTGTATCTTATTGGGATGAAAGTAGTTCATTGTTGCACCATTTATTTAAGTCTTAATAGAAAACTACCTTGTGAACATTGAAATTTTGTAAATAATATTAAACTAAGGTAACTACCTGAGGACTGGTATGAATTATAATTTTTAGCATAATTTAATTGAAAAAAAATACAGGACAGAATGAACAGAATACTTTTAGTTGCATCACTTCAGACCTCACTGGCTACATAAAAAGAATATAACTTGAATTAATTGATCAGAATCCATTATAACAGGTACATAGATAAGTCAGAAATTTTGACCTTTACATTTTGTATCTCTCTTTATAATATCAAAGAACCTTGTCAGTCTGACACTGAGGGGGAGACATAATATGTTATAGAATGCAAGTGCTAATAGATTTCCCAGAAGTATGCCAAAACATAAAGGAGTTAGTGATAATATAGTTTACAGAGATGCAAATAGAAAAAACTGAATAACCAAACCAGCTCCATTCAACTAGAACACTTAATTATTTAACAAAGAGAATACCAAAGGAACTTAATTTTAGAATTGCAGGTAGTCACTATGACATCCAAAGAGTTGGGAGATTATAGATAGCTTCCCATTCAAAGTAAAAAGCGCAGAACTACTAATTATTTGACTTCAGATTCACCATGAAGGTAATGCAAGTAATCTTTTATAAAAACTATTCAGAAATTTACTATCTGTTTAAATAAAAATGTATAAAATTTTAAAATGAGTTTTTTTGAAAGTTCCACAAATTTGGGCTTATATTGGTAGGAATAAAAATCCTGGCAAGATAAAAATACAGAGGATATCTAAAAGTAAGTGGTAGTTCACTCACAAATGGAAGACAGAACAATTTATTAGAGACCTTCTCTACATATGTCTTTTTCATGTAAAATAAATTGAACACAAATAAATTGAGACGCCTCAAACAGTGAGCTGTAGACTAACAAAACCAACAGTGTGGTCTTTAAAGCAACAACAAAATTTAGAATTAGATGAAACAAAGATGGGAAGGTCTCCAGCAATTCTTCACTGTAGTGAGTCCAGACATTATAAAGTAACCAAAATTTAACTCTTTAACAACTGACTCATTACCACAACATTCATTGAACAAATCCTGATGGTCTCCTCTATTTTTTGACCTTAAGTTAGATGCCTAAATATCAGTCATTGACCCAAGATTCCTATCAGAAGATGAGTAGAGAAACACATCAAGTGATGATGTCTCCTCTGCTCTTAGGATTGGCACCTGAAACAAGTCAGGTCAACCACTCAGGTCACACCAGATGTCTAATCTTCAGATGTAAAGCAGAGTAAGTCAGATGATTGTTGTCATCTGGTTTTAATACTATTGCAATTAAGAAAAGTGTTAATTTTGTAGCAAAATGTCTGATCAGTAACAATGAAATGGAAAGCCTGAGAAGAAAACAATATGAGTAGAGTAAGAGAAGGAAACCTTGACAGAGGGGTCAGACTGCATCTGTAAAACATGAGTTTCATAATCATATAAGCTTCATTTTTTAAAATAATATTTGAGAACTATACAGAAGGTATATTGAACAGATAGATGTGGAAAACTGAAATAATCTTCAGTATTAAACTAAATAATATAATAGAAAGAAAGCAGAAAAGCTACATTCCTGAGATAAAAACCCAGTAGTTTATATAAAATGACATTGTAGATGTTAACCTAGGCAAACGAGAGGAGTATTTAAACTGATAAGCAGATTACTAAGATGAGTTTAAAAGTTATGAATGCAAAATGGAAAAAAAACAAGATAGTTTGTTTGAAAGTAGTAGGGCAGTGACAGACTGAATAATGAAATAAATAGTAGACTTTTCCCCCCAAAAAAATATTATCAGAAGTTTTCTAAACCTGATATTGATGATATTACTACAGAAGCTACCCCTCATTTCATAGAAAAAGATACTTCGGAAACAAGCACAATCATGATTGAGGTAGTTTCTGCTCAAGTAAAACTAGTCAGGAAGGAACTGCTATTTCAGTAACAAAAGGTAGCACTTGGTTATTATGCAAATTATTTTTAAAGGAATTATTAATTTGCCTTTCAAAGATTGTTATTTTTTTTCTGCCAAATTGGCCTTATTAAGGGTCTTGCTACCACAAGCTCCAGGTCCAGAAGCAGGAATTGTAACTACTCACCTGGCTGGCCTGACCACATTAGAATATGAATGACTAGAACTTGTCACCTTGATGCTGCTCTGAGATATCAGATGTTATTTTTCCTCAGTCTCATCATCATGTCCTATTTAAGGCACTAAATCCTCTAAAATGGATGTAGGGGAGAGGAGAGAGAAAAGTGTCAGGAAACATTTAGAACTTTGTCTTCCTTGTTCAGTCTATGTCGTGTGCATGGCAAGGGAGCTGGGGGCTGTCTATTTTGGGTTTAGTTTCAGAAACTCTGTGATGAGAATTAGCAAGCAGATTTGGGGCATGAGGATGACAATTTATGTGACACTTCTGAACGTCTGATAGATACATGCATAATGTGAAGTGTTTTAGGATTAATGAGGTGATGAAGAAGAGGTAAAATTAAGAAGAGTTGCGAGTTCTCTTGGAACACATGTGCATTTCAATTCTGAAAGTTGCCAAATATTGTGAGATGACAAGCATAAGTGACTAGAATTACTGTAATGGTGTGAAAACCAGACAAGAAAAAGACATTATTTTCTTTCAAGGCTTGAATTTTAAACACGTGTGTAGCCTAAAAGTACTGTGTCTGTTGTATTTTTACGGTATCCACTGATGCTTTGAAGAATGCTAACTTATATGATTTAGTAAATTAGGCATAATTAGATATTTACTTTTTTGTTATTTTTTTCACAACAAGAGACTTTAATTACCATGGAATTGTAATTTAGATATTCACAATTTTCTTGTTTATTTTTGGTATATGAATGATAATTTTAAAAATAGCTTTATTTTACAATTTAGGCAAAATCATTTAGCTTTTTGCTGTATTATACAGAAATATATGTTATATATTATCCTTATATTATGCTTTGTACCTCAGTATATTTTAAAAAAGTATATATCTCCAAACCCTTTCAGATTTTAAATAATTATATAATAATTTTATGTACCATTTATGCTTTTAACCAAACACTGTATTATTTGCTTGGAAATTGAACTGAAAAAGATTTGACTGTTTACAAATCGTACATCGAGACTTTTGTTTTCTAAAATAGTGATATAAACATGTACTCTATGTACTAAGTCTGTCTGTACAAATATTACCTTATTTAAATTCACAAAGAAAGAACTGTGTAACAGCAAGATCTCGTGATTCTATTTCTCTATAAAACTTATATGTAAAAATTTTAAATTATGATTTGAGGGTATCTGATATTATATATTGGGTCTGCATGGTAATCTTTTGGTAGCATGGGTGCTGCAGGGGGGATTTCTGTGACAAGCTGCTAGAAGCTTGTCTCATGTCCAACAGAGCCAAAGGCAACTGGATCCAACATGGACTCACTGCTGGCCAACTCTGAGCCTATTAGCAACGGTAGAAGCATCTCTAGGGTAACAGATTTAAGAAAGGGAAAAAGTTGTTGTGTGATAACAATTGTAACCAGAGAGAGGAGTGAGAATAGGTAAGAGCAACAGCCCTTCAGACACCCAGGTCACTGAAGAAGGAGGGGGAGGAGGTGCTATAGGAGTGGGAGCAGAGGTTCTCTTGCAGCCCGTGGTGCAGGTCATGGTGATCAGCTGTGCCTCTGCAGCCCATGGAGGTCCACGGTAGAGAAAACATCCATCAGCAGCCCCTGGAAGACCTGGTGCCAGATCAGATAGATGTCTAAAGGAGGTTGTTACCCTGTGGGAAGCCCATGCAGAAGCTGACAGCATGTGTGGCCCTGTGGGGAGAGGAGCCCACACTAGAGCAGGTTTCTTGGTGGGACTTGTGACCTTCCAGGGGACCCACGCTGGAGCAGTTCTTTGAGGACTACATCCTGTGGAAGGGACCCCATGCTGGCGCAGGAAAGAGTGTGAGGAGTCGTCCCCCCAAAAAGGAAGGAGCAACAGAGATGGTGAACTGACCTTAGCCCCCATTTCCCATCCTCCTCTACCACTGACGGGGAGTAGTTAGAGAATTCAGGAGTAAAGCTGAGGCTGGCAAGAATGGTGGAGGGAGGGAAAAGTGTTTCATGATTTGTTTTCATTTCTCATTATGCTACTCTGATTTAATTTGTAATAAATTAAATTAATTTTCCCCAAGTCAAGTCTGTTTTGCCTGTGAAAGTAACTGCTGGCTTTACCTGTCCTTAGCTCAAACCACAAGCTTTTTGTTGTTTTCTCTCCCCTGTCCATTTGAGGAGGGGAGTAACAAAGCAGCTTTGGTAAGCACCTGTCATCCAGACAATCAAGCCACCACAGATCTGTGTGTGCTTTATAAACCTCAATCCAATTAATTTGCTAAGATTGCTAAGTCTTCAATAAAACCAAATCAAGTTTCTATAAGTCTTCATTTCCCATGTAGTTGTTGCACCTCAGCTTGAACTGAATCTTGCCTGGAGACTTTTTGCTTATTTAAATTCATCCAAAGTTCAAGATGAACTCATGACATGCAAAGCTATGGCAAAAGAAATGGCTACATATTGAATAGATATTTCACACTATTTTTTATATTGAATTATTTTATTTTGGTTTAACACGAAAAGTGAAACCTTAACATTGACCCTGTTCAGTAACTAATTTTGAGCAAATTTCAGTTTTTACAATGTCTCTTTTCAAGAAATGGTATTCCAAATACGAGCTGTTGGTAACAAAAAAAAAAAAAAAAAAAGGAATATAAACACATAACCTAGTACAGAAATAAACTGCCCTAAACATAAGTTCAGGGTTTATGACTGCAGGAAGTATGAAATACTTACTTAATCAGAAGATTGTAAAGGTTTTCTACCTATGCTTTTATTACCTGTCACGGCGCACACTAAAACATTATAATCTTGGTATGTTTGGAAAGTACTAGAACAGAGAACTCTGATTACTACAGCTTACACTATTTGCTACGATGTAGCTAATCATTAGAAGTCCTAGTTCTATCAGTAATAATATCCCCCATAAGTGGAACACATACCTATTATATTCAGGATAGCATTTGCAATGTGAGAAAACTGAGCCCAAAGAAAAAAAACAAACTAAACAAAACCTCTACAAACCCCAAATGCATGGTCTCCCCCAAACCCTTCAACTTCCTCAAAGCCTCAAAGTTTGCAAATACCATGGGTCTTGTTTCTACATATCTATTTCTTTATTCTGTTCTCAAATTCCCCTCAGACATATTCTTGAAAACATACAAATGAAACTGCTGTAAGCTGTTTCTGAAATGTTTTTATTTAATGCACTGAAGTCTGTTCAGAGTTTCTGTTCAAGTTCAGTGCAGCAGTAATTTTTTCTTTTTTAACAGTTTGGCTTCTGTTCCATCTGTAATAGTATCTTAAATTTGAAGAATAACATTAAAAATGTTTTAAATGTTATCAATGTGTTGCAATTCAGCAGCACTCTATTATTTGATTTTTTTTTTTGAAAAAGCAAACCTGCAACAATGAAAAGTTATTTTTATCTTGATCTACGAAGACCAACAGCACCACCAACACTTGTTATTGAATTAAACCAGAAGAGTTGACAATAAGAACTGTCTACAAAAAGAATGTCCAGAGTGGGAAATTTTTAGACCTTTGTTAAAATACATGTAATCAGTGATCAAATTCTCAGAAGATACAATTACAGTTTAGATCATTACCATGTTGACTGTGAACTTTTCATAGTTCCTAATACAAAACTCACTAAATAATATGCACTTATCATAAATTCTCTGAGAAATATGTCTTTTATGAATATGACAGAGGAGATCAACACCTACATTTTCAACCATTTGCAAATTCATATAAGAATTTGACCAAATCTATAAGAAAAATAATACTTATTTTATGTAGTAGGTACTTGACTCTGAATTTTCTTGGTCTGTTCTGTACAATCATAAAACCCCAGAAATTCAAATTCTTGATTTGTAACTTTCAATTGGCTTTTATTATAGAGTTACCCAAGTAGTATCTTTTAGAAAAGATTTTCTTTATTTTTTTTCACTTGTCCATTGGTTGTTTAACGTAACTTTTGTTTTTTCTTTCTTCTGGATGTCTACCTTTTGGACAAAGCACAGAATTACTGCAAAATACCTATGCCACCAAACCTATGTCACATAACTTAGATGTGTCTATATGCAAAGTAAGCTTGAGAGAAATAATTTCTTGGATATTTTATAGTCAAGTTTTAAATGTGACTTAATAATTCTCTTGTAAATTAGTTTTCATCTGCCTCTGTAGACAGATGTGCAAATCCAGATCTGGTCTTCCACTGTAGGCATTCAACATGTCTTACTGAGACAAAATGTGTGGCAGATACTCTTGATAGAATGTTAAGTACCTGGCTTGGTTTTTAAAGCTCATTTTAATATATGATTAATTTAGTCAAAAAATACTTGTATCCAGTCTTACACTTTTAATCACTTCCAGCAAAACCAATATTTTCTCTTTGAGTTTAATAGGAGACACTGGAAGCCTCTAATAAAAAGCAGTGATGTTTTGCTTACAGCTTTATTCATACAATTTTCAAGCTCACTCCACCATTCATGACCTCATGGACTTGAATATATATTCACTGAAAACAAAATTCCAATTTCTCAGCATTAATCTATGCCCACAGTGTTGTCTAACAGCGCTCCACTCCCCCACCACCACTCTAAAAATTGTACTCTTTTTAACAGCAGACTGATACTTTTGAAGGTAATGTGTTTTTGTGCTTTATATGTCATAATAAGCATATATAGTTGTTAACCTAGGCTTTCACAGACCTTAGAAATTTGTTGGGAATATCCCTTTTAACGGCAATATTCCAAGATGTGCCAGATAACTCTAGAGTGCTCTGAAAGAAAGATTCCAGATATGACTATAATAAGAATGTATTTTGCATCCCTCTGGCTTTTTATATGTGTATTGTATTTGAGTGTAGACATAGTTATCTCTAGTTAATAAAATTCTATTTGCCATGCATCAATGTTTGATAATTTGTATAATGATTATTTTAAATTCTTGCCTATTTCTACTCTCCCATGTGTCTATCTATCTATCTATTTATGAAATGCATATATCGCTTTGTACGTATGAGGTGGGTTACCCTATAAACTCTTATTTCCAAAGAATTAGTAAATACTTTTGTATTTAATATAAATACATAATACAAATACATAAGTGCATACTTATAAACATCTCTGTCTTACTTGCTGAAAAAAAAAGCAGGTGTTAGAAGAAGGAACACTGAGTACCTCAATCCTTCAATTGTCAAAACTGGAAAGATCTTGCAATTTTTTTTTTGTCTGACAATAAGACAATACTGAGATAATCCAAAAACCCATGGGTATTTGTCATGTAAAGATTTTTCTATTCCTTTCTCAAGCCCTAGCATGCTTTATCACTATCCCATAGATGTTATTCTGTCTAAAACTTTTCCATTGCTATTTCTTTAGTTCATAATAGCCTTTGTCTTCTGACAGTTATTCTCCCTCTCATCCCCTCTCTGCATGCCTATCTTTCAGCTCTTCATGCTCAGTCATGTCATAAAGCCAAACTGTGGCTATGTTAAGTATTTAGTGCTAGGTTTACAACAACACACTCTGAGCTGACTATTGATTATGTCTTTCAAGTTCTTGTATGTTCTTCTTCTTTAAGTATTACTGTTACCTCTCTTGTTTTATGTTGTTTTGCAGGCAGTTGCCAAGGTATTCTAGAAGATGCATATACATAGCCAGCCCTAGAGATGGAACATTTACTGCCATCCCATTACAGTCTGTTCACATAAGAACTCTTCACTTGTTCCAGTCATCAAAGAAATCTCATGAATAACTGCACAAGTTGTCAAATATAATAAATAATTTGAAAGGAGACAGATAGCTGTATAAATGTAATAAAAGTATTTAATGGCAAGTATTTAGTGTGTTTAAACAAGCTTACTAACATTTTATTTACTGTCACTTCATATCATTACTAATATTTAAGCTTTAAGACCTTTATTTCCTTTGGAATGTGTTACAAATTATAAATAGGTATCTTACTGGATAAACATGATTTCAGCAGCAAGTGGTTTCCCTTTTCCTACATTCAAGTGAACACAAGATACCCACCTTGAACAAACAGTTTATTTTCCAGTATAGAATTGGTTTGTGTCTCAACAGATAGAAATGAGGCCTGTGCTGGTATTACTGTCTGTGGATCTACCCATGTATAAACTGAATCTGGGGGAACATTAGTCTAGGGCCTGACACTCTCAAATTTTGTATTTAAAATCTCTATCTCTGGGCAAAATCTTCATCTGAGCAAAGAACACACCTCTCTTCTCCCTCTTCAGGCCTGTGAAATAATTTGTGTGAATCACCTTTCACATTGAGTTGTTGGTCCTGCTTAGGAATCCCCCCTTAGCTCCTCAGATCATAGTTTATATACAGATGATGCTTCTAACAAGACTTTAACATTGCAGCAGCATGACACATGGCAATTGTCGGTATATATGTGTTGTCTGGTACCAGACAGCTCCTTACATTGAGAATATATTGTTTTCCCATTGTCTGTACTGCATTTCAATATTTATCCACCGCTGTGATCAACCTTTTTCTTTAGTGATAAAAATGCAAAACACTATCAAACCTGTGGCCCCATAATATAGTACTGTCATTGTTAGTACCATGCTTTATACTGACTTTCCAAAGCCTCGGGACTGGTTTTTCGACCAGGTGTCTATAGCTCATTTTTTTCTTACTTTCACAGAATCACAGAATGGGTAAAGTTGGAAGGCACCACAGTGGGTTATCTGGTCCAACTTCCCCACTCAACCAGAGTCATCCTGGAGCACAATGCATAGGATTGTTTACAGACGGTTCTTGGATATCTCCAGAGAGGGAGACTTCATTACCTCTCTGGGCAGCCTGTTCCAGTGCTCAGTCACCCATACAGTAAAGTTCTTCCTCATGTTCAGATGGAGCATCCTCAGTTCATCTTTATGTCATACAACCAGAGTTTATATGGATAGTAGTAATAAGCAGTTCTTCTATGTAAAGACCTTTATGACTGATGTGATTTAGACAATAGCATGTCTGGTAAGTATGACAAAAAAATCAGAAGCAGCATGAAGCATAGAGCAGTACCTGCATGGGAAGATTAAGACAGGGAGCAGGCTTGGATCTAAAGACCACAAACTGTGAGAATCAGTAATCATCACTTAAAGAAATGCAGATCTGGAAGTGGGCAAAACTCAGTTTTGAGTACCAAAAGAAATGAAGGGAAAATACATAACACACATAAATGGCACCTGATATAGTACATTTGAATGTAACAAGGAGAGGCAGATGAATAGAGAATACATCACATGTCAACATGTGTCCAAAAAAAACCACCAAAACCTGTAAGAAGACTTTGAAAGTGTATCCTATAATAAGGCAGAAGAAACCCTTGACAAGAACATCACATTACTCCTAGTGAAGAACATGTTGCACATCCCCACTCCACCACCAGAATAAAACATAAAGAGCCATAGCTGAATGGAAAGGATGAGCGTAAAGGCAAGAAAAGGGATAGAAACTAAGAACTGTGTATGTTACATTTTTATTTATACTAGTAGTATAACTGAGTTTTTTTTCCATATAAAAGGATTCTGACTGTGTTATTATTCTTTCATATAATTTCTGTAAAAAATAGGACTATACTATTAGACTAGACTCTTAAAATATTTGTTCTTCTAAAAATAAACATTTGGTTTTGTATATATACACGTATTTATATATGCACACATATGCCATATGCATACATATGCATATACATGTGCACATAAAGCACACTTATTTTCTACCTATAAAAGAGATTTTGAGTATAACAACACAAACTCACAGAGGAAACGTACATATAACATTTTGTTTTAGTGAAGTTATTTTGATCAGATTTTCTTTTGATGCACACATGACAGTACACATTGCTTCTATTACATTTCTATCACTATATCCAGGAAATATGCTTGAGAAGAAAGTTCTGTTCTTTAATGCTCCTTCAGTAAAATGCCAGTTTCACAGCAATTTGACATAGTACTTAAATTTTGACCAAGTTTCTCCATCTGTTTCATATTCCAATATGTTTATTGGCATTTGCTTTCATATAGCATCTCTCTGCCCCATGAGCATGCGTAGGTTAGCATATTTGCCTCTGTCATGGGAGATAATATCTCTATAATACATTCTTTTAGGATATTCTTCCTCAAATGCTTCAATTTTCATAGATCAAATAGCTTTTTTAGCATGAAATATTATGGTTGGAGTAGATTGATCAGTACACAATGACTAACCTTCACGACCTTTTACTGTGCCCTTATCTACTTAGCAAAGGTAGTTTGCCACATACTTTTCTCACTGCAGGGGATATCAATTCTTACATATTCCTGAAAATACTTGACTTGGTATATAGTAGTATTGGTTTTACCCCTTTCACAGAGATACCACATTGGCTGTTTACTTGTTAGCACATTCAAGTTTTTTTCACTATTAAAATTTCAAGTTCTTGACTCTGTAGCTTACAGCTGACACTTCTGAAAAATTTGTCTTATCTCTTACCAACAATAGCTTAGCCTAATAAGTATCACTTTGTGTAAAACTGGATCTACAGTGTTCACATATCTCAATATACCAACAATTGTTCCTTTATTCAGTAAAATTCCTCTTAGTGTGAGCTGTTTTCTGAATACCAAGATATACCTGCCAAGAAAGACCTAATTTTTATTTTTCCTAATAATTTGCAACCAACAGTAATGGCATTTGGGAAGCGTTGGGGATCAGGGAGTGGTGTTTCCCCTTTCTTTTTTATCTGTATTTCTAAAAAGACTGTCCTTACTCCACTAAATTATGATTACAGAGATACTGGATCTTAGTGGAATATTGCAATTCCACTGAAAGGAATGGGATCAAATTGGTCATAGGATTATCTTACTGTCTTCTCTAATACTCAGTTTTAATCTCAAGATTCATTTGAAGTTTCCTTAGGTTTGATAAAATTACACTTAAAAATATAATGAATCAAAAGTATCTTTTTGCTTACATATAGCTACACTTAACAGGATAACTTTGTTCACCAAAATGATACCAAATGTGCAATCTGAATTTTTAATTATGGCCTCTTGGTGCACTAAAGAAATTAGTCAATCTATTTTCTTTAGCAAAATCACAGAACATAATGTAATAGGTCACATTTTCATAAATTATTCCATTGACTCACAGAAAAATTTGACCCTGAAGGGATTTACGTACAAGTAGTATTCTACCTGAAAGTTAACAGGGATTTGTAAACATCTGTCTGCAATAGTGTGGTAAGTGGTCAGAATTGCACAGTGTTGCTTTAAGGAGGTTGATGAGGTTAGTTGAGAAAAATAAGAGCTGGGCCCCTTGCGTATCTTGCACCTGGCTCAAGCAAAGCCTAACAATCGAATATTTGAAGACGGTATCTCACCACCAGATGTTCTTTCAGTGAGGCACAGAAGAACACCACACCTCTGTACCAGCCAACAATCACACTCCCTTCACCATGGAAAACAATCTTGTTATAAATCTGGTTCATTAAGGAGATAAGGATATACACAAAGACCGGATGATGAAGGTCAGAGAGCCTTTACTGTTTCCTCAGTATGTGAAGGAAGAGCAAAGTGTTTACTGAACCTCTTCTGTCAACTACAAATTCTGAAATGGATCCTCATTAAGCCTCATTAACATATTAATTTACACAACCCTTAGGATGCAAATGAAGGGGGGTTATTTTCTACTGAATTCCAGTACCCTTACTGCAACAGTAAACTATTAATACTAGAAATCAGGAATGTTAGAGGCATGAATCTTCCAAATAACATGTGAGTATCTTCCACTAGTATTGACAAATAATTAATCTCAAAATGGCTTTTTATTGTCAAAAGAAAATGTTTGCAACCAATGTCATTTGATTACCATATAACATTATTGATAAATGGTATATAGGAAAATAAATTCAAATATCAAACCTTTTCAGCATGTATAGTGTACATGCACATGTAAGTGTGTATATATATACTTCCTATGTAAGATTTTTTTTGGTACAAAACGCCTTGTCTGGAGTCTGAATCTGAAAAAAAGAGATTATGAAATGGCACTGAAACAAGGGAATAATTTACCAACCCTATTCTTATTCCAGGAATCCATAATGCAAAACAGTAATTTCAACAAAGGACAGCAAATTTACCTTGTTATCAAGATATTTTCCTTTTCTTTTTTCAGATCCTCTTATATATATTCTTATCTATATTTAAAAGGTAATGGTAGCCCATAGGCGCCTATTCAGTAGATTTCTGGAATAGAAGCAGGACAGATGTAATAAAAATGGAAATTAACATTGAAATCCATGCAAATAACATACTACTTACTGATTTTCAAACTCCTATACTACAGGCTGCTAAAACATAGAACAATTTTCTAATTACTGCTTTCTGAAAAGAACCCCTGACTCCTGCGGCAGTCACAGCTGAACTTTGAGAAAATACGTTAAGGTGATAATAACACATGGGTATGGTGAACTCTGCTCCTCTTGATATATAACACAGCATCAATTTATAGTTAAATGAATGTGCATGCTGCCTTTGTTCTATCTTCTACATTGTTAGCCAAATATCAGGTTGATTTTAAAATACTTCAGTGTTTTATAAGATCTTGAATCTCAGTTGCATAATTTTTTCAGATACTTTCTTCGTCCTCAAGCTCAGTAACTGTAAATTTGATCTAGATATATGACATTACTGAACTGTAATGTTCTAGAACCCAAGTCTCAAAACAAGGCCTCAAGATTCAAGGACCTATTATTTGGAACAGCTGACATAGGTACTTCTCAGTAGTGTATTTGTCTTCTGTCTGTTCTAGAACAAGTTAACCTCATTTCACATAAGGCATATACCATGTCATACAGCACTTTGTTTACTTCGGGATGAGGATGTTCAAAAAGGCTATTACTGTGGAATAGCTAATACATCATAATTAATTATTGCAGGGTATCCTGTTCATGTCCATAACCTCACGTAGCTGTTCTACAAATCTAAATCACGTCTGTCTACTTATCATTCTAATGTGAGTAAAGTTCTACAGCGTTTGGGACATATTTAAGTACTCTTGTATTATACTTCATTCCATGAACAAACCCATTGGATTCACTTTAAAGGCTCTTAAAAGACTTCAATGAGCTGTGAAATTAAGCTCTACCCTTGTACCCTTTTCAATCTGAATTTCATCATAGACTTTTGTACAGCTGTTTTGTTGTATGAATGTTTGTGGAAGAGCTTTTAATTCACCTGAATCCCTGATATTCACAGATGAATGACCATATTCATAATCCCACCGTATAAGCATGAAATTATTAGCAGAGTTTGACAAGGCAAAGTTGAATGAAGGTTGTGCAGGATAGACAGTGCTTGTGATTAAATTCAGCCTTGAGGTTCCCTAGCATCCAATTTTACAATTTTTTTTTCTTTTCTTTTTTATCTAGGTGAGAATCTGTATGTAGATGCAGTAGAATGTCATGGTTTTGTTCTTACAAATACCCAATAATAATTGTAGACACATTCCTGAAATCAGTACAGCTCTGTTTACAGTAGTTCACAATTTTCCTCTTCATGCTGAAAAAAAGATCAATATTTGAACAGATTTAACCTAAATATTAAAAAATCCAGAAAAAAATAAGGAACAGATTTGATTGTTGAAGAAATGCCTTATTTAAGGACAGTATTTTTATTTTCAGGGAACATGGTTCTGATTTTCAATGATGCACAGTAACAATATGTTTGAAGGCCCTGGACTGGCACTGCAGCACTCTTTGATGTTCACCACACCAGCTGAGTACCCTGCTGCGTCCTAGTCAGAAGCTATGCAGAGAAGAGTAGGTATAACTTCTTTCAAGAAATACTGGAGTCAAACCCAGCAACACTAGCAATAGAAACATTTGGGAGAAAGAAAAGATGAGTGTGCTGTGTTAATGACACATGGAAACAAAGGGAATAAGTAAGCCTGTGCAATAGTACAGCCATTCCTTCCTGCACATATGTCAGCACCTATTACCTACAATTATTCTTCGCAAAGTCTGCTTGTATTCTGTAGACTGGAAGGATGATGAGATACTGGATTACAGAGAGATAGTCTTACCATGTGAATAAATGGCAGCATATATAAGGTGACCCAGTATGATAAGATAATAAATCCTCTTAGGCTGTCTTGTATTAGAAATACTTCAAGCAATTACAGCTAATGAGAAAATAATTACAGTTCACAAGTAGTCCATAAGGAAGATGTACAGGGAGGAAAAAAAAGGAGCTCCTATAATAAATATATACTTGGATCAGCTCAGAAATGGAGTGATAGTTGAATGACTTGTCTGTGCTGGTTTGAGCTGAGGTAGAACAATTTTTCTTCATAGTGACTAATATGGGGTTTGGTTTTGGATTTGTGCTGAACACAGGGTTGATAATATAGAGATGTTTTTGTTATTGCTGAGCAGTGCTTACAATGCAGCCAAGGACTTTTCTGCTTTTTATACTGTCACACTGGTAAGGAAGTTGCAGGTGCATGGTAAGTTGGGTGGAGACACAGCTGGGACAGGTGACTCCAATTGACCAAGGAGATGTTCCACACCATATGACATCATGCTCAGGATATAAAGCTGGCAGAAGAAGGAGAAAGGGAGAGATGTTTGGACTGAAGGTGTTTGTCTTCTCAAGTAACCATTATGAGTGATGGGGCCCTGCTCTCCTGGAGATGGCTGAACACCTGCCTGCCCATGGGAAGCAGTGAACTAATTCCTTGTTTTGCTTTGCTTGTGTGAGAAGCTTTGCTTTCCTATTAAACTGTCTTTGTCTCAACCCACAGGTTTTCTAGCTTTCACTCTTCCAATTCTGTCCCCAGTCATCCTGGTGGGGGAGTGAGTGAGTAGCTGACTTGCACTTGGTTGATTGCTGGAGTCAAACCACAACACTATCCCGTTTAAAATCAAAAGTTCCTCCTGATAATGAGCCAACAAAAATCTAAGATACAAAAACTTTCACTTGAAAGTCCTTGTAAAGGTGGTTTCAGTAGGCAGAAATAGCAAGTTTTAACTCTTTGAGATGTAGCTTGCTCATTATAACTTTTTACCACCTTTTCCTGAAAAAAGAGTAGGTTAAAAAAGTACATGTCTGTTTCAGAGAATTTTTGCATTATTTAAGCCAGAGTGTCCCAGCTACACATCATAAAGCTTTTCAGATCAGGGTGAGGAGGGATGATATGAACCCTTGCAGAAGTGGATTATTCTTATAGCCATGTTTAGAAGAGCATTTTATTATGGGAAATTGATGATCCCCTAGCATCTTCACAGTCTGTAACAAAGTTCGAATATGAGTAGAATATATTTTTTACAGTATATGTGCATTATGGCCCCTTTTATTTGTTTAGTAGTTTCAGGGCTCTTTGATGCAATTTTTCTATCACCTGATATGCCACAGGTAGGTGTAAACTCAGTATAATTGTACTGAAACACTAGGTTGCCAGTGCCTTTTTTTTTTTTTTTTTTGAGAAAGTATATTTGAAAAACATTAGAGTCAACATGGCTTATTTGGATATTAAGCTTTTTCATATAGTTTATTGATAAACTATGAAATTAAACATCGGAGATCTTTGTGCTGGACATTCAGTTTAGTAGTATTATCAGTAAGTGATGTTGGTGATGAATATTTTTATCCATTGCAACATTAAAAAATACTTTTTTAACACTTGAAAAATCAGTTTGTTACAAACTGAAGAAGCATGATCTGAATTATGAAAAAGTGACATATTTGTTACACACACACCAGTCTCTGCAATCTGAGGACCCAAAGTGTCATCACAATTATTTGCTGCCTTTCCTTCCTGAATACAGATTTGAAGAAGTGACCTTTGAATATCCATATCTGCATATCTATACATGAATATTGTAAAATCTATGAAGGCATTTTTTACAAACATTAAATTTAATTAGATACTCTCAGAACACTGGGAGATAATGCATGCATGTCACTTGTACTGAAATATTGGCCAGCTTTTCATAGCAGCATGTGTGTCTACAGTAGGTATTAGCAACATTACCAGCCTGATGCCTGCACTAAGCAACAGACTCACATTAATGTAATTTAATAAGGTGTCTTTTGTTATTAAACCAAGAATTGTATGTTGCTAGCTGAGGTGGAAAATAGTTCCCAGAGGTTTTTTTCCCTTATTCCATCTGAGGTTATTTTTAGGGGACTTTAATATTTAAAAGTCTATTACTAATTTCAGCATTACCCACAGAAACCTGCTTTGTAGTTCTATTGCCAAATTATCCCTTGAAGGCAAGTGCTGTAAATAATTTCTCAGTTCTGTTCCTAGACACTTGCCAAGGTCATTATCTGTCTTTTCCACAGTCCCCGAATTCTGACTTTGATTGTGAGTGGTAACTAAGAAACAGTTATGAGATGCAATCACAAGCTGTGGCAGACTTATCAAAAGCTGAAGATGGTCCCTGAGCAATCTGATGAAGCCAGTGGCTCAGCTGCTCTTGCTTCTTTAATTCTTCATTTATCTTTTGAATTGGTCAACCAACAGAGCAGCAAGAACAAACATAAAACAGGTGCTGTGAAGCAGACATGACAGCTATAGAGAAAGGAGTCTCCAGAAAACCAGTTGGATGGAACTGACTACAGAATTCCAACCTTTAGCTTCTAACCAGCAATAATTTGTTCTTATGCTCTTATACTTTGCTTCATCTCTCACAATGTCCAAAATCTGACATATTTTTTAATATATATATATAATTATTGCCTTACGAGATTTTCTTGAGTTCAGCCGATGAGGCCCTGTACAGACAGGTAGGAGCAGCCTCACATTCACAAGCCCTGGTCCTCTTGGGGGGCTTCAACTACCCTGAAATTTATTGGAGAGACAACACTGTTGGGCATCGGTGACAACTTCCTTCTCCAAGAGATAGAGGAGCTAACGAAGAGAAGTGCTATGCTGGACTTTGTTCACACCAAAAGAGAGGGCCTTGTGAGTAATGAGAAACTCAAGGATAGCCTTGCCTACAGTGACCGTGAAATAGTTCAGTTCAAGGTCCCTAGAGTGGTAAAGAGAGCACACATCGAGCTTGTTACACTGGATTTCAAGAGTGTCTCAGCTTAAGGAGACTAAAGTGTTTTGCTAAGGAGGATGAGTTATCTCTCCCAGTAACTGTAAATCTGAAATTAAGAGGATCCTATCAAGGAAGTATGGAAAAAGGAAGAAATAACAACCCTTTATTAAAGAATATATGTATATTGGCAAAAACAGCAAAAGAACGCAAAAACAGCAAAAGAACACAAAACCAACTAAACAATAATCCTGTACCCAAAAGTCCCTTTCAAAAAATAAAGAAACAGTTTGATACTTCCCGTCCTCTGGCGCAATTCTGATCCCGATTGGCAGGGGGAGCGGTTGGATCACCGAAGGAGCAGAGCCTGCAGTGCTCAGTGTTGGCCAGCAGGGGGCGCTGTTGGGCTCCGGTGGTCCCTGCGTGGGGGTCTCGGATCGCGGGAGAAGCCGACAGTGGAGATTCCATCCCCACGCGAGGAGGGGAAGGGGAAAAGGGGAAAGAAGGGTGGTTTCTTTGCCACTAAACTCACGCTGTCTGTGGCTGGGTGCAGCCAGGACTCCTCCCTTTGGGCAATGAGCACAAACTCTCCAATGGAAACTGAGCAGATTCAGGCTGGAGGCAGAGCAGTGCACAGGCGAGCTGAGGTTGGAGAGCAGCCGGATGACCAGGTGAGAGCAAAATGGCCTCAGAGCTTTTCCAACACACACATATATCCCTTGCCTCCATTAAGGCAGAAAGTGAAGTGCCCCTATCCAAGGAGAGGAGGGGAGAAAAACTCCTCACCCCCTCCCCCCCACCCCAAGTCTTAGAGAGGGCTATAAGCCTACAATGTGGTTCTGCCAGCCAGGTCCTTTGTGTAGGTCAATCACCCAAGGCAGAAAACTGTCTTCCCCATTCAACATCCCTCCCCCCAGTGCAGCAGGAGAAAGAAAATTCCCATTTGATTTTTTCAGAAGAAGTAAACCCATGACAAAGAGAGTAGACGTTGGCCTCTTCATTTGCTTGGTAGACTACAGTGGGAATAAGACACAGAAGAAAGAGGGATCCAAGAAAGCTGATTAATATTAGAACATCACTTCCTTCAAGCTCAAGATCAGTGCAACCCAATGATGCAAGCAAAGGGGTCAGGAGACCTGAACAGATGAGCAAGGAGCTTCTGACTAAATTGAAACTGAAGTTTACAGAATGTTGAAAAAGGGACAGGCAACTTGGGAGGAATATAGGAACATCATCAGAGTATTCAAGAATGTGCTGAGGAAGGATAAGATCCATTTGGAATCAAATGTGGTAAGGGATGTCAAGAACAACAAAAAGGGTTTCTTCAGGTACATCAGTAGCAAAAGAAAGACTCGGGAAAATGTAGGCCCACTGCTGAATGAGGTAGGTGCCCTGATGGTGAATATACAGAAGGCAGAGTTAACAAATGCCTTTTTTGATCCATTCTTTACTGCTAAGGCCAGCCCTTAGGAATCTCAGACCCCAGAGGCAAGAGAGAAAGTCTGGAGAAAGGAAGACTTTCCCTTTGACAAAATGGATCAGAGGTCATTTAGACAAACCTGATTCCCTCAGATGCATGGGTTTCTATGGGATGCACTCATGAGTGCTGAGGGAAATGGCAGATGTTATTGGTAAGCCATTCTCTGTCATCTTTGAAGGGTCATGTAGAACGGGAGAGATTCCTGAGGACTGGAAGAAAGCCAATGTCACTCCATTCTTAACAAAGGGTGAGAAGGATAACTCAGAAAATAGCATGTTAGTCAGCTTCACCTCCGTCCCTGGAAAGGTGATCCTGAGTTATCCTGGTGACTCATCCTGGATATCATCTCTAAGCATGTAGATGAAAAGAAGACTATCAGGAGTTGTCAACATAGATTCACCAAGGAGAAACCATACTTGACCAATATGATAACCTTCAATGATGGAATGGCTGGCAGGGTAGATGACTGGAGAGCAGTGAATGTTTTTTACCTTGACTTCAGCAAGGCTTTTGACCCTGTTTCCTGTAACATACTCATAGGCAAGCTCAGGGACCATGGACAATGATGTAGATTGAGAACTGTCTGAATGGCATGGCTCAGAGGGTTGTGATCAGTGGCACATCTGCTGGATGCCTGCAGATAGCGATATTTCTCAGAGGTCAGTACTGGGTACAGTCTTGTTCAGCTTATTCATCAGTGACCAGGATGAAGGGACAGAACGTACCTTCAGCAGTGATGATACAAACTGGGAGGAGTCTCTTATACACAGGAAGGCTGAGAAATATCTGGACAAGCTGGAGATGGGCAAAGAGGAAAAAACCTAATGAAGTTAAACAAAGGCAAATGTAAGGGTCTAGGAAGGAATAACCCCATGCACCAGTACAGGTTAGGGTTTGACCTTCTGGAAAACAACTCGATGGAGAAGGACCTGGGAATCCTGGTGGACAACAAGATAACCTTGAGCCACCAATGTACCCTTGTCACAAAACAAGGGCAGGTAGTATTCTGGGCTGCATTAGGAAGAGTGTAGGAAACGGTTTGAGGGAGGTTTGTTTCCATTTCTGGGCTCCCCAGTTCAAGAAAGATAAGATAGGTCCAGTGGAGGGCTACGAAGATCATTAGGGGACTGGAGCACTTCACTTATAAGGCTGAGGGAGTTGGGCCTGTTTATCCTGGGGAAGAGATGATTGAGAAGGGATCTTGTCAATGTGTACAAATATTTTAAAAGCAGATATCAAGAGGACAGGGCCAGACTCTTTACAGTGGTGCCCAGAGACAGAACAAGGGGCAACAGACACTAACTGATACACAGGAAGTTCCATCTGAATATGAAGAAAAAACTATAAGGGTGACTGAACACTGGAATAGGCTCTCCAGAGACTTTCCAGTCTCCTCTGGAGATATTCAAAACCCACATGAATGTGATCCTGTGCAACCCACTCCAGATGAACCTGCTTTAGCAGGGGTATTGGCTAGATGATTCCCAGGCACCCTTTCTGACTCCAACCATTCTGTGAATCTCTGAGGCATAAGTTTCACAATCAAAAGGATTGCAGTGTAAAGCCTTATTTGTTTTGTATAGCTTTATGATGAAGAAGCACACCAAAATTATAGTATCAAAGATAGCTCATCTGTGAAAGTCACAGGTTTAAATGTCTTAAACACAGGACAAAAACATGTAAGGTTCACGTGTGAGGTTGGACACCTAGTTATATGCTGAAAAGCAATCATGAGCGTCAATGTGCAGTTCAGATCCTTAAGTTTAGGAACCATGTAAAGAGATACAACTGCAGTTATTAAAGTTCCCATAGTAAGTATATGGCAGAATCTTTAGGAGATCCCAGCTTTCAGCACCACATCCTGGCATCCCTCAACCCCTTTGACTTTCAGTAATACTGTTTGGTTTTTTTTTTAACTCTGGGTATTTAGCCTCTACAGACTGACAAAATGAAAATTAAAATGACATTTCAGGGTGAAATCTGGTCCCAGTAGAGAGAAAAGAATGTTTACCCCATTTCAAATGTTCACTTCATGAAGAGATGCAGGGAAAAAAATGCAATTAAACAAACAAACAAATGAAACCAATAAAAAGAAGGGAAAAAAAAACAAAAAGGAAAGAAAAGAAAAGAAAGAGGAGGACAAGAGGGAAAAAGAAAGAGAAAGATAGAAATAGAGGAAGAAGGAGAGAAAGAGAGAAAGAAAGAGAGAGAGAGAGAAAGAAAGAAAGAAAGAAATGGAAAAACCAATAAATTTCAGGCTTCTGATTTAAAACTACAAAGGTGACAAGAAATACATTTTTTTACTTATTTTAGTGAATAAATTATGTATGTACTGTTTTAGTCATAGGCTACTTTGAATTCAAAAGCTACATCTCTACTATTAAATTAGAGTCAAATCATATTCCTAGGAGTTGGAACTTGGTTTTGCATATTGTTAAATTTTTAAAGGTAGGATCTCACACGGGATTTTGTCTCAACTAGTCAGCAAGCTTCTAAACAATTTCTGGGCACAGCTATAGGGGTACCAAGGTACAGGAAGCTTTCCACTTCTGAATAAGCATTTAGCATAAGATCATCTTCTTTTAGAATATGAGAGAGTGTAATTGTATCTATGTTTGCTTGACTATTAAAGAACAATCCTAGCATCTTTTAATTTGTTTTGATAAACAAAATAACTGTATTATTTAAAACACAAATGCAATTTCATTACATAAAATAAATAAGTATTCTATAGAGTAAAATATATTAAATCCTAATTAAATTTTTTTAGAATTTCAGTCTAAAGAAAAATAAATTATTAAATTTTATTTTATTTTAATCCAGGAAAACAATATCAGAATCACAGCAGCATAATTTTTAGTCTGCGTTCACTCTTGACTCAAGATGGAGCTACATAGTAAATATTTCTGTTTCAAAATCAATTTTTGCTTAACAGGTGTGAAATATTCATTTTGTGATTTTAACCAGTCATTTAACTAATAATAATTTATGCAGGGGAAGGAAAATATCTTGTACCTATCTATCCTTGTTGTGGTAAAAGTATATCCAAGCAGTTTCCTTATACAGTTGGATAATTAGTTCTCTGTGAGTTTAGAGTATCACATTCTCCACATAATATTTCTTACACATTATGAAGATACAATTTATAAAGATAAATAGTATGTTTATGATTTAAAATCCATATAGAAAACATAGTTCAGGGTTTGGGCTGATTTGTTTATTTCTCTTTTTTTCTCTCTCTTTTTTTTTAAATTGAAAATGATTTTATTAACAGAAAAATAAAATTTTAAACCTCTTGAATTATTAAAGTCACCAAATATTTTTCTCTGTAAACAAGCAAAGAATAAGAAAAAAAAATGTGCTATAGATAATGCTTTTAAATTGAGACATATTTAATTTAAAAAGGACAGTCAGAAATGATCCACACAAACATAAAGGAATTTTTCCTTTTTCAGTAGTACACTGAATTCTACCTTAACTAATGTTCCCCTGTGAATCCTTGTTCCTTCTTTACCAATTCAGATGTTTCCCAATTCAGACGTTACAAAAATAAGTCAAAAGTCCAAAACTAAAAAACAAACAGTCAACAAACAAATCACACAACCATCTGATAATTAATTCTACATCCGAAAGTAGAGAAAGCTGTGTGGTTTATTTCGTGTTTTATTCTGTGTATACTGTGTTTTAATTTGATTTGTCACTCAGGGTGTCATTGCCCTTGTATCCCTTCTACTTAGTAAGCACTGATGAAATTGCATTACAAAAGGTGGCAAAGAGAAATGGGAGTTTTCTATTGATCAGTTAGAAATCTCAAGATTCAGACTGGGTATATCCTTCAAAGATTTTCCAGAGTGGTTGTGGCACCACTGCTAATATAGAGCAGCTACTGCCTACAAGTAATACCAGCTCCAGGTCCAAAACTTTGATGTAAGTTATACTGGCATGAACTCTTTTGCAGTCACACACTCTATTACCTTGCCTTCGGTGTATCAAAACCCCCCACCTCTCTTGGCTGACAAACCAGAGCAGCCTTTCTCCAGAGAGGCTTAGCTTGCATGACTAGACAGTCTAAAACACCTAACTTGGAATAGAATCATAGAATCCTTAGGGCTGGAAAAGACCTCTAAGACCATTGAGTCCAACCCAGCACCTCCATGTTTATCCTAAACCATGTCCCCAGATACCACATCCACATGCCTTTTTAACACTTACAGGGATGATGATTCCATCACTTCCCTGGACACTCTATTCAAATGTCTCACCCTTCCCCCCCTTTCAATGAAGATTTTTTTCCTAATATCTCAATGTGTGTCTTGTAGTGAGGGGCCCAAAACTTAGCGCATGTTTTGAGGTACAACCTCACCAGTGCCTAGTAAAGGGGGACAATTACTGCCTTTGTACTGCTGGCCACACTATCTCTGATACAGGCCAGGATGCCACTGGCCTTCTTGGTCACCTGGGCACACTGTTGGCTCATGTTCAGCGGGCAGTTGATCAGCACTCCCACGTCCCTTTCCCCTGGGCCCCTTTCAAGCCACAGATAAATACAAAATTTCAGTCTGACATATTTCATATCTTACTTTTAGTAGGAAAGGACTCAGACCAAAGCTCTTAAAAACACTTTCCTGATCTAATACTTCTTCAAAACTTTAGGATTCAAACTTACATCTGTCCATTTCATTAATTTTATAGAAACTCAGTGGATTTCATCTCCATGTTTTTCACAAATTCAAGAGAGACCCTTTCATTAACTGATGTTAGACTATTTTCTCAGTGAGCTTAAAACAGTGTCTATAGCTAAGGAGAAGCTCAAATAATTTTTGACTCAAGTAATTATAGAATTGTTTCACATGCTCATTTAATTTCCCAAAGGATACTAGACAATAAGTTGAATATTGTTCAACAAAGGCTTGCCTACAGACTGGAGGAAACATTTATGATTTGTTTCATATTCACCCACTAAAGCACATCATATGCCAAAGAAGATTTTTAGAAAACTACAGAAACATCCCTGTAGGTATGAAAGAACCTTGTCACATTTTAACTGAATCATTCCACCTATTTCACAGAAAAACTTATTTATATTTTTCTCAGCAGGCACATGTGAGATAATGTTACATTCCATTCCTCACAGAAATTATTGAAATGATGCTCTCTCAACAAATGAGCTTTCATCTACTCTTTCCTGTTTGGAATAGAGGTGAAGGTTAATTTCTCTTCTGTTTTAATTTTGGTTTTTGTGTGTGTGTGTTTGTAAGTAATTAGCCTTGTTATCTCCCTGAATTCTATTAACATTTTTGTATAGAGATTGGTCATAATAATTTTTCTCTGAAAAAAATCATGGTTCTTTCAATGAACTTTGTTCATTTGTTTAAATTAAAAAAAAAAAAAATAGAAGACAGATTGTGTCTGCTTCTTCATAACCTGGGCTCTCATCATTCTATTACCATACATGCTCAGTCTTTAACTCCGTTCAGTATTGTTCAGCAAACTTTTAGGAATCTCAGTGGTTGGATCAGGATGAAAAAATCAGCACTTCTTCAGCTTTACTAACTCCACTATGCCATTGAAGTACCTCTTTCCTAAGCTGTGATAGTGCTTGTGCTATTCCACAACATTTAGCCAATAATGACTCAAAGTTATCAATACTGAACAAGATCAATGGTCTGTTTTCACTGAGGATTTACTTCATAGTGAGTACCTTCTGACATGCTGCACATTTATACAATAATTTCTTCTTGCTCCAAGTTCTGTGCTCCTGTGACCCATTTTTATGACTGTGTCCAAACCCAGAGTAAATAATAGCTCTGCTCAATGCTCTAAGTCCAAAGTTTCTGGAAGGATAGCCTGCTTTTGCCACTCTATAATACTTTAAGATCAGTGCCTTCAAAAGGCCCTCACTCCACATCAGTATAACCAGAAAACTTCTTCAATGCATGGTTCAAATTTTACCCTGAAAGAAGAAATAATTATGATTTGAGAATCAGCAAAAGCACAGTAGAAAAATATGATATCTAAAATCATATGCCAGAGAAATTTAGAGTTAATTTCAAGATCAACCTGATTGAATACCACTCTAGGAACAAGACAAAAGCCTCAGCGGATGTATGAAAAAGGATAAAATTACGAATCCACACACTTTAGTTTTATGAAGAGCTGACCAGCATGCCCTGTAACAGCTCAATTGATGTAAATGCCCATATGAAGTGTGTTGTTACCTTAATTTCCAGAAGAATAAATTCAATAAAAAACTGTATAAGGATTCTCACCAATCATTTAGGCACAAAAATTATTATAGAAAGCATGACCCCTATCATAGGTGATTTTCTGCACACTAAATAGGCACAAATAATAGATATGATGATACTAGAAATTTACATAGAAAAAAACCCAACTCTGTCATGCTAAAGACTCATGAGGATTTCAGCAATAATCATAAGCCGTTTTACCAGAAAAATGCTTGATAGGTACTGAATGAGACTAAAAAGTTTTCTCTCAACAGAATAATGGCTACTTGGTCAGAGATCTTTTTCTTCTCACGTTTTTCAGAAGTAGTATGATTGACTTTCCATTTCTTCGAAATGCCAAGTAACCTATGAATTTTCTGACCAACTTAAGTCCACCTGTATTCATTCTTAGGCACTCTTAATTTCCATCTATTACCCCTTTCCTGATACATGATACAGAGAGCTGTCTTTTACAGACCACTTCCTTTGCTAGTCTGGGATAATGTAATTACCTAAAAACAGTACAGTCCATCACCATTCTCTTCTTCAGTAGAAGAAAATATGATAATATAGTGACAATTCAGGAAAGCAGGGAGATTCAAGTAGGTCACCGTGTTTTCCCTAGATATACTAGTGAACTAGGGTCGTGATCTATCAGAAGTAAAATTTGTCTCATAAAAGGAAGAAATTAGAGGGTTTATATATAATTTTGTTTAATTTCTGTGGAAATAAATTGAATGTATTACCAAAAAATCAGAGTAGAATAATAATAAGCCAAAACAAACCTTAAAACACTTTCCCCCCATACCTCCCTTCCTCCTGGACTCATCTTTACTCCCAAATTCTCTACCTTCCCCTCCCTCACTCAGCAGTGCGGGATGATGGGGAATGGGGTGGCAATCAGCTCACCACAGTCTTCCTGCTAGTCCTACCCCCTCATGGAGAGGACTTTAGTAGCATGCCCTATAAATTTTCTGTTTTTCACAAATACCAAATATTTTCTTTTCACAGATAGCCTGAGTGATAGCTTTTCTACCGTGACCTCAAAACAGGCACCTGATATATTTCTGCCACAATCACGATGGCTTCTGACTTATGCCTGCCTGCCATTCTCTCCCTATCCTCTCACCAAGTTTTCAAGAGTGTCCTGTTCTGATAGAAAACATGTCAACTCCTCAGTATCCAATGCCTACTGTATTCATACTAACTACATCAGGAGCTGGCTCCACTACTGCATTGGCATTCCATCCTTATTGTATTCTTTATTGGATGGTCACATCTGTAAGGATGTCCTGACATGGACCATTGCCCAATTCTTTTTAGCTTTTTACCATTAATTCATAGAACCATAGAATCACGGAATGTTTTGGGTTGGAAGGCGTCTTCTGTCCTAAATATCTAAAATTACTTATTTTGTGTTTGGTATTTCTTTACTTCTACATTTAGCTACAGATTCACTACCATAGTCCACATTTTTACAGATTTATTACAAACATGTGGGAGATGGTGCATGTTTTTAATGTATCTAAGAAATCTACTTTGTTTGAGTTACTCATTTTTATGTTTTGAGCTTATTTTTTTTTTTATTTTCCCCAGCACTATGAGATTTTTCATACAGCTGTGCTTCTACTCCTGGGCCACGCTAGCAGCAGCTGTTTCTGTCTTAGATCTTAACAACTTTGATTTACATTAATCTATAACCAGCAGTTGGCATGCCTACTAGTTGCCTTTTTCTTGTTCAAGTCTGCGGTATGCCTGCATCCATTTGTGCTCAGTCAGCCCATTGATCTGAACATAAATGACCACATGGAAGGAGAAAAATCATTAATAATGCAACTCTGCTTTTTCAAAAGTAAATGTTTCTCATCAGGAAATAAGACATTTTATGATTTTTTAAAAATTTCATAGCCTGCCCAGATTAGAAAATATATGTCTTTCCTTTTGTATAAAAGAAGATTTTAGTAGATTTTCTACTTACTCTATATACATATATGATGTAATCATAAATGATATTGTGGCTTGCTTTCTTTGTAGATTTCAATAATTCTAGTTCAAGGATTACAAAATACAACTCAAAACACGAGCTTAACTCAGTCCAGAGTGGGTTCCCAAATTGGAAATGGTGGTCTTTATGTTGTTCGTATTCTAAATAAATGTTCGGTTTTGTTTTCTTTTTCCCTAAAAATAATTTTTTTTAATGCAGTCAGTTTCTTAAATTCATGTAGATTTTGCTGTCTTTAGTTCTCAGCACAATAAGACACAAGCCAAACTGAGAAAAACCTGACTTCTGGAAACTGAGTATGAAAATCTCTCTGGGCAGGTTGCATCTACAGATCCTGCAGTGTTAAATGGTATTAACCACCGTTGCTTCCCTTCCTCCTGCAGTAGAAAATTTGGATGGCTCAGAAGCCCCCATAGCAGACAGAAGGATGCAATTAAAAATCTTGTGATTTGGATGCGGTTCAAGTGCCAGTTTGGCCTCCTTTAGGCAACATGAAAAGAGCATAGCAATTGTATAGGTACGTTGGCTTTACAAGGCTTCTTGGTGAGATTTTTCCAAACTGCATAGGATGTCTCACACAGTCCACATTATCAACACAAACAGAATCCAAGAGCCACACAAACAAAGAAAATATTTAGAAGAAAGTTATAACCCTGATCCCCAAACTGGTTGCTGTAAGATTGAATTTCCTTAATACACTTTATGAGATTTAACAGACAGAAAACTCAGGTATGAAAGTTTTTCTTTCCATTTAAAATACTGTGCACATGCTAACATTTTAGTGGTTAAGGCACAAGTATCCAAATATTTAAAAACAATATTCAGATTTATTACATGGGTTTTCCTGCTCCCCGTGGGGTCCTTCCCACGGGAGACAGTCTTTCACAAACTTCTCCAGTGTGAGTCCTTCCCAGGGGCAATCATTCTTCACAAATTGCTACAGCATTGGTCATTTTTCCATGGGTACAGTCCTTCAGGCACAGGCTGCTACAGTGTGAGTCCCCCACAGGGCCACTGGTGGTACCAGGAAAACCTGCTCCAATGTGGGTTCCTCTCTCCACGGATTTGCAGGTCCCTGCCAGGATCCTGCTCCAGCTTGGGCCTCCCATGGGGTCAAATGCCCCTCAGGCATCCACCTGCTCTGGTGTGAGATCCTTCACAGGCTGCAAGTGGATCTCTGCAGAGGCACAGCTGCCTCACCACGGGCTGCACCATGGGCTGCAGGGGAACCTCAGCTCCAGCACCTGGAGCACCTCCTCCCTCTCCTTCTGCACTGACCTTGGTGTCTGTAGAGCTGTTCACATGTTCTCACTTCACTCTTCTCTGGTTGCAATTTTCATCTGCCCAATATCTTTTTTATTTTCCTTCTTAAATATGTTATCACAGAGGTGTTACTACCATTCCTGATTGGCTCAGACTTGGCCAGTGGCGGGTCTATCCTAGAGCCAGCTGGCGCTGGCTCTGCTGGACATGGACATGGAAGCTTCTGGCACCTTCTCATAGAAGTCATCCCTGTAGCCCTCTGCTACCAAAACCTGGCCACAGTAACCAAATACACAGGCTAAATGTGTATACAAACAGAAAAGGAAGCTCTGTAATCAAAATTTATGTTCATTGAAGAGACAGGAGTTGTGGGCAAAAATATTGTCTAATTGTGTATGCAAACACAATATGAAATTGTATTTGCACAGGCAGGCAGATTGAGAATGCTGTCATCCTTAATTCTGAAATCCCTAGCTTTTGAACTCTGACATTCTTTTAACATAATTTTTCAACATAGTGCACAAGGTATAATACATATATGCAGAACGCAGTTCTGGCAGCAACATTCTCACTGTTGTTATATCTGTTGTTATATCTGTTGTTATATCTGTTGTTAGCTATTTCTTTTCTCAGAAAACTAATGAAGTCCAAAAGCACTTCATAATCTGCAACAGAAGGGAATTGACTTTCGTCTATCAGTCTTAATTCTTTCTTTTTGTTACTATTAAAACAGTTACCTGTGCCAGCTAACTTAACTCTGACTTGCATTGATATACTACATTCTTATTTTTGATTGTCTGAAAGGAAAGGGAAATCAAGGTTTGATCAATCTGTCTATTCTGCTCTCACGGGTATGGTAAAAGGGGATGCTTTCAAAATGTATTTTCTATTACAAAGATGATCTGTAGTATCATGACCAAACTGCATTAAAATAATAAAAAATCCCCAAACTCCTAGGAGTATCAATCAGAGTTGGTATTCAATTTGTATTTCACCAGAACATTTTAGCATGCCATCTTATTTTGGCAAGCAGATGGCATAGCATTTAGTTCTCAGCTGTTGGGAGTGTTGATGGACTTATCATCTTTGGCACAGTTTGTGTTGTACTTTTTAAATAATAACACTTTTCACTAGTTGATAGAAATTATACTATTCAACTATGCACCCAATACTTAGCATAGGGTGATGAACTCTGCGAAGTGAATGTTTTATGAACTTCAGTTTGTAACTTCAGTTTTCTGATATCTGAGAGATATCAGTTCCAGAAGCATTAATCATTTCATGTATTTGATTTACCTGAATTTTTGCCTATTTAAGAGTAAACTCCTGAGGTCAACTGGGGCTTTTTCAAATACATAGAATGTGTAGATTGTCCAGGTGGTTTGAGGAATTTGCCTTGTTTAAGGGAACCCAGAAGATTTATATAAATATTAGTAAGAACATATTGCAGCTGCAGAAAAAGTGCTCTTCTGTATCTTTAATCGGTGTGATTTTAGAACTATAAGAAAGGTAAGTTATGATGAAACTGCTTTTTTTTTAGTAACCTGACGAGATACTGAGTGCCAATTTTTCCTTTCTCTGATAGTTATTTCCTTGACATCTCAGACTTGTACATTTTATTACAAAAAGCAAACGATTATATTGCTCAAAGAACAGAATTAATTTACTTCCTCTTGGAAAGCCTCAATGACAAAAAAGATCCTACTTTTCCCAAAACACATACTGCCTGGAGAGAACAATTCAGTATAAAAGAGGTTTCAATCACTTGTTCAGAAATTATCATAGCTAAAGTCTGTTTTAAAAATTATTTGCTGATTTTACTACAAGATTTTTGGCCAAGAGACAGCACTGTTTAAACAGTAAAACATAAAATAGAAAATTGCACTAAAAATATAAATAAAACAATATTATAATACTGCTTCATAATGTCTTATTAACCAAGAGTTCATTAACTCAAAAAGAGATGGTGTAGTATACAAAAATATCCAAATAGTTCTAAATGAAGGGTCATTTCTGAAAGGAGCAACTACCAATTTACTGGAAGCGCAACTCTGAAGGTTCTTATTCAACCAGTTCAATCTGCTTTGTACATATTTTCTCATCAATAGCAATTTAGATAGGTATTTTTTTAAGCTATGTTCACTTAACTGTATAATAAATCTTTTGTTCATCACACAGAAAAATAAATTGCTTTTACAGAAGAGAATAAGCTGAACATTAACCTTTTAGCATACAAGCTCTGAACTTAAGTTATTTGTATTTCCTAACCTTAGAACTTCGTTGTGCAGAAACAACTATGTTGTTTGGAAAAAAAAAACAAACCAAAAAACAAAGCAAAACAAAAATCATCACCAAACCAAAACAAAAGAACCCTGAATGTCTTTATGACCTTTTCAGCAGATGATCCACATATTAATTAAAACAGTGAAAATATCCACTGATAAACATAGTTGTTCTCAGACACTGAAATAAGTTGTTTTTTCTTTTAAGAAAGGTATTTGACAGGTTAAAAGTACACTATAGAAGAGAAGATCTGTGCAGCAGAACCAGAGGAGATTTTGAGAAAGAAAAGCAGAAAGAGGAGAAAAAAGCCTTTCAGAGGCAAGTGGTAGAAAACTGTTTACACTGAATTTAAAAATGAGATAAAGGATATTCTCTCTATCTAGATGGACTGCTAGATAGGCATCCAAGTATGTTCTGAAAACAAGATTTCTTGTTCAAGTGACTATGCAGTTTAAACTACCACTGATTTCCAGAAAAGTACAGACAGTAAAAGCTGAATTAGAACTTTAGGATTAGTCAGCTAATAATTCATAAATAAAAATTATTAAATAAAATTTAGCATGATTTTGGTATGGGTTATGGTTGTACTATTTAATGTAAATTTCCATGGTAAATTTCCAGTTACTCCAAACAATTTCTTAGCAATATCACTAAAAAATCCCAAACATCTTCCCCCTATGCTTTTGAGATTATAGTTTTGAAAGGATTTCATTTCAAACCTTCAGAGAATTCATTGGAGTCTGAGATAGCAAAACAATGTATTCAGGTGTTAAGAGGCCCAATAAAAAGGTATTACAGGGTGAGATAAAAGCACTGAAAGAAGTTCAATGTAAGTCTTTCACTGCTTTGTTTATCTTACTGAGATTAATGTATCAATCTCTATAGGAGATAACAGGAAACTAAACAATTTTTAGAGCTTTTTTTTCCCTCATGCTTTTCTAGTCCCAAACTGACATTGGTTTGGGGGGTTGGTTTTTTTGTGTTTTGTTTGGTTTGGGGTTTGTTTTTTTGTTTGCTTGGGGTTTTGTTTGTTTTTTGTTGTTTGTTTGTTTGTTTGTTTTTTACTAAGGGCTCTTCAGTGTCATTCAGTGAGCAGCTCAATTTCAGTATGTTCTTACCTTAGAGGGTATGAACTCTCTATATAAGTCATATGACTAAAGATGCTACAAAGTAATTGTTATTAATGATTCATTTTACACAGCATTAAGCAGTTTCAAATGTGGAGTTCATTTTGTGTGACAATACAAAGAAATCAAAAAGATTTTTTGTTTGGTAACGTAGTATGTGGAAGTTCTGCATGACCACTTTACATGGCTGTCCTGTCAATATATTTTCAGTCTGTTCTGTAACAAATGTATGTCTGAAAGCATCATCTCATGAAGTTCTCTTGAATATTTTATTAATCATGCATATTGTGCATATTAATCTGTTTCTCTTCAGTATCTGTTAAATGGACAAACGGTCCAAAGAATTAACTCATATTCAAATTCGACTTAGAGACCAGTAGAGTTTTTATTGCAGATGGTGTAGCTGAAACAGTGTTTTTCCTCTCTCACCACTTGCTTTTAGTTTTTTGCCTGAATTAATATTCCAGTTTCCCTCCAAGAACTTCTTTCCTAAGAATAATCTCTTATGTGTCTAAATGGCTTTTTTCTTTTAATGATGAAGCATACAACAATGGGATGTTACACAGTTGTATCAAAATCTATAGATATTAGTGGAAGTAATGAGCTGTTTTATGGTTCTGTGATTGTGAACATTGAAGTTGACTCTGAGTAGCAGGTTGAGTAAGATGACCTCCTGACATCACCTCCAATCTACATTATTTTGTGATCCTATAAAGATATTTGTTCAATAATTATTTTGATGAATAGTGAAAAATGTAAGAATAAAAAGGATATATTAAAATATATTTTGGTTAGGGTTTGACTGTTTGTTTGTTTCTTCCCTCTGTTTTCAAAGCCTGAAGCTGTATGAATAAATCTGTGTTTCTTTTAAGATATTAATTTAACCTATTGGTTATCAGACATTTTCAAATTAGGCCTGAAGCAATTAGTCATTGTCTCATACAACAAATGTAATATGACTCCATTATAAATTGGCAAGTTTATTTCTTCTAATGTATAATAATTATTATTGTTTTTAATGATTACTTTCTAATATGTAATCCAGTACTTTCTAGTATACTTTTTCTTTGGATGCAGGAGGCCCCCCTTCAAAGTGGATTCTTATATAGGAAATACTTAACATGTCTCGCAGAGATACCTATATTATTTGATATTAAAATATTTTCTTTATTTTCATATAGCATCCAAAGCATATGAATTCATTTTTTAAAATGTATTTTCTCTGGAAAGCATGAAATATATTACTAGGTTACTGACAGTATTGTGTTCTTATATTTTATTCAATATGGATTTTGAAAATACCTCAGTGAATTTAGTGCTAGTACCATGATGTGATACATTTTAGGAAAGTAACAGGTATCTAAAATTTTGCAGATGCAAATTATGTTCACCAAAAGATGATTAAGGAACTATGTATTTTCTTAAAGATTCTTTCCTATAGTCTTTTTTCTTACTAATTTTTTTTTGTTGGCCTGCAATAAAACTAATGCTTGAGCCTTCACAGACCAGGATCAAATTACCTTTTAGTTTTTATTTTTTTCGTAAGGCTGTCAGTCTACAGGTCAAATAATATGTCACCACTTTACAGATAGAATCTCTCTTGTTATTAATCAAAGGAGCTCATCAGCTTACTTACCCAGGAACTTACAGAAGGAATTAATGATCATGTAACTGTTCACTATGATCCTTAAATCCCCTTTGAAGTCACAGCTTTCACAATAAAGTGTCAACAATTACACTTTTAATTTATTGGCAAGTGTATTGAATAACTCTGAGCTAAACCAAGGTTCTATGTGCCGCTTTCTACACTAAAGACAATCACACTTCCTTGGAGACCTGTGAGATTGGTTGTTTTCTACTGTCACTTATGATAAAATTATATACAGGTACATTCACTTCCTCGTTAGATAACACAGCTTTAGCCATGCAACTGCATAACAGGTTTGTGTTACATCTGGACTAGGTATCTCTATATTTTTATATTTTAAATCTAGATTCTTTTGATAAAATCATATTTAGCACAAAGCAGAATGGTTTCATTGGGACCACGTTTCAAGTTTAAAAGCATGATGTCATCTTTGTGTCTCTAGGCATATGAATGTACAAAGGTAATACATACACAATGGCATTTGGAAGACGTATTTTTGAGTATATTAAAAAACTTATATGTATTAGTGAGTAGGATAAATGCTACAGTTGTGTCATTCAAAGCACATTATATTGATTATGTACTGCAGAATAGTATTGAATATTCTTAAGTCCAAAATATTTTGTAAATTTCCCTTCAGAAAAATGTATGTGGGTATATCATAGAAAATATATTGGAAAAAAATTAGAAACCATGTACAAGGAGGTTAGAATTATTCAGGTTGTGGTCCAATTTCCATTTGGTTCAAGTAAGACTTTGAAAGCAAAGCATGAGAAACAAGCAGATAGTTTAGATTCTCAGAAAGTATAACTTCAGCTGGAAGCAGATTTCTTTCATCTATTGTGATACAATATTCTGGGTTCTATGCTCCATCTGCTATAAAAGTTTCCACTGTCACCTGAAGTATCAAGAAAAAATTCTCTAATTTTACAAGATTGTTTATTAAAAAGCAATAACAATGAACAAAATATTTCCCATTGTGATATCAATAATTTATTACATATTACATATTAATGTATGAAAAATATAGCAGCATATAGATGTTCAGTGCTGCATATGATGAAGTCAGCTGTCAATCATGAACTTAACTTAAAACAGGAGCTGTGTAAGGTTATTTTAGCATTCCTGCTGTAATTGATTGAAAAAGAATGGTAGACATGTGTAGACCCATATTATTGTGTTAAATGTAAGCTATTTTACACATTCTTACCACAACTTTCAAATCAGTAAAAAAACTCTTATTGACCTAACCTGGAACTTGTTCAAGAACTCCATAAAAGAAAAAAAAAAAGAGCTCTAACAGTAATGTTGGCTTTTCTCACTTCCATTTTATTTCAATAATGTACTGGCACACATCCAGTGAAGAAATATATATATATATATATATACATATATAGTATATGTCATTTGCAGCCAACTAGATGAAATGGTAAAAATTTATTTAGATTATCAGATAAAATATTACTCATGATAACTGAAGCTGTGCTAAAAATCAAGACAAGGGCTCCATTTTATAAAGCACTGTGTAACACACTGTAAACAAAAAAGAGATGATTTTTTTTGTGTGTGAAAACCTTAAGGATAAAAAACTCAATTATAGCTGTTATGAAAGAGACAGAAAGAAGTCTGTTTACAATCTTTAATAAGCAAAATCTCTTTGACACTGTAGCACATGACCATCTCTTCATCTGTGGTGCATTTAGCTTGGCTGGCTGCCAGGCTACTGTCTCACTGCTGCTCTCTCACTCCCCCTCCTCAGCAGAAGAAGCTCATGGATCAAGGTAAAGACGGTGAGATCATTTACAAATTACTGTCACAGGTAAAACAAAATTACCTTGATGAAAATTGATTTAATTTATTGCCAATTAAAATATATTTGAAAAGTAAGGGAAAAAAAAAAAAGGACTAAACTCTATCTCTCCCTCACTTCAAGCAGCACTGGGATGGTTACCATCAGATCAGAATAGCTTCTCTCTGGCATTCCTTCCTCCTCATACTTCCCTTGTAGCAGCATGGGCTCTTCACTGACCACAGCTCCTTCAGGAAATGCCCAGCTGCTTTGCATTGAGATCCTCCACGGGTTGCAGTGTGGATATCCACTCTGGCATGCTTCTCTCCAAGGCCTGCAGGGATATACCAGCTTCAACACGGTCTCTCCACCAGCTGCAGTGAAACTTCTGCACCTGCATCTGTAGTACCTCCTCCCACTCTGACATTGATATCTACAGGGTGGTTTTTATCACTTCTTACCACCTCTACAGAATCTTTTACCACTCTTTACCCATGTTTTCCCAGAGGTCCCATCCAAGGCTGAGGGGCTCAGCTGTGCTCTGTGGTGGGTCCATTGGAGCTGGCTGAAATCAGCTGTGTCCAGCATGGGGCAGTCCTGGTCTCTTAACACAGGGGCCACCCTGCAGCCCTCACCACTGTCAGTGCCTGGGCATCTACACAACACCTCTGCAGAGAGGCAAGAATAGACTCACTGGACCTCAGCATCTGCTTCCCTTGTACATTAATGCACTGAATCCATGAACAGGTGGTAGGTTCTACAAACAGTGCAATTAGTAGAAAACATTTGTATCTTATTGAAAAAAGTGGAAGAAGAAATAAACGCAAGCAGGAGATGCAAAGGTATGCAGATGCTTTTCTATCCCTGTGAAATTTATAGCTCAAGCTCTTGTTTTACCAACAATAATGCATTTAGAAATCACATAGTACATAGAATTGAAGCGATGCCAAAATATCCATATAGACAGGGAGAGCATTACTTGAACATGAGCCTGATAAGTCTGGAGAGTAATGGCTTACAATCCCAAGAGATTTATTTGCATCAGAGGAGCATTTGCGTATGGACAAGTTGCAGAACAGGAACAGAGACACAAAATTATCGTTGCATGTCTTTGCACTTTGTGAATAGAAATATGAATACATTATGATCTGAACTGGTACTAGTCTATGTTATTAAATTACAAATTTATTTGAAATATGCTGTGCTATGAGTTATATATTCAGCTGACAAAATAAATATTCACTAAGTAGTCTTAATAAAATTTTTCACATATTTCAAAAGTGAATCTACTCAATTGGTAAAAAAGCATGCTCCTAACGATGGCTAATTCATTATGCTAAATCTATCTCATGTTTCTTTTGTCAAATAACAGTAGACATATTTTCTGCATTTTATCAATTCCTGTCAAAATGGAGATGGGTGAGGGAATTCTTTGAAAAAAATCACATTCTTATCCTTAAATAAAACATACACTACTTACAAATACGTGTATGTATATGTATATATAACATATTTTTATTTTTCTGCTAAAGAGACCAGTAAACCTTACATAAAATCCCATAGTAAAAAAATAGTAAATAATCTAAAACTTTTAGAATTTAACCCAAACACAAAGCAAGGTTTAGATACTGTTACTGATGTCAGTTAAAGGACCCCTACCTTAACATCTGTCTAGCTGTACAGAGGTACAGTTTCTGGTTCTGCTATGGTCTCAGTTAACTTTAGGTTCAAACAGAAATCCACTATTTCAAAACTGGAACCTCATGTACTGTCAACTGATTTTGTGTCTTTTGTTACATGTATAAAGATTTCTATATAATTTTCCACTTTTTAAAGTATAATTTGTATGAAACATTAAATACACACATATATATCCTTCAAGTAAACTGACATGAAAACATATAATTCAAGAAAAAATGTTTAGACATTCTAGCAATACCAAGATAACATAAGACTTACTGGTATTCAATTTTCAAATAGGCTGATGTCCTGATATAGCTGAGGTTTCTATTGAACAGCCTCATGGTGGAAGACTATTTGCTAAATAATGGAATTTATCCGGTTTCTTTAAATAGCTTAAGGCGGGTTTTTGATGTGTCTTGGAAAGAACACTTTTTGACTTTCTTTTGCCTCTCCTGCTTGTTTAGATTATGTACTTGAAGCAGAAACTCTTTAATTAGATTTTTTCCAGATGGCATAAACCTGGGCTTATCTGATGTTCCTTGCAGTTCTGTAATAAAATAAATACTAGTATTAATAAATAATTAATAATCTCATATACTTGCTGCACATAATTGGTCTTGATTTACCTATTTGCATAACATTAATAATGCTTAAGTTGTAACAATCACAATAAAATATTACACTGTAAAGGTAAGATCATAAGAGCTAGGAAATACAGGTATGCATCACTAAATACTCTTTAACTGTAATTTTCTTCCACAGAAATCTTTGATTCTTTGATTTCATGTGCTGCAAATGTTTATTGAATGATGAAGGTAATCAATATTTTAGGATTTATGACCACTCTTTACCTTCCCTTTTACCTGCACATTGTTGAAATCTTGTTCTAAAATATTAATTATTGATTTTCTCATAGTCTTCTTTTCCAACAATATTAATACCAGTGACAAACCCCTGAGAAATGTTAACGCAAGCATTAAAATAGGAGAGGATAAAATGATTGATTCACATCAATTGATTCTATTTGCATGTTCTTTCAAAACCTTTTTTTTCCTTTAAAACTAAAGGATTATTTTGTACTTTGCATTTCATGAAAACCTGTATGTTTTAATTTTGCTACAATATTTCAAAAAGTATACTGATTATATTTCAGAAATACCTCAATATCAAAGGGCTAGGTATTCTGACAATTTTCTTGCCATTTTACAGGATCACAGAATGGGTGAAGTTGGAAGAGACCACTGGAGGTTGCCTAGTCCAACCTCCCTGATTAAGCAGAGTCATCCTAAAGTATGTTACTCAGAATTGTGTACAGTCAGCTTTTCAATATGTCCAAGGAAGGAGACTCCACAACCTCTCTGGGCAACCTGTTCCTGTGTGATCAACTGTGTAGTAAAAAAAGTTCTTCCTCGTGATCAGGTAGAATTTCCTGAGCTCCAATTTCTACCTGTTGCCTCTCATCCTATTGCTTGGCACCACCGAGAAGAGTCTAGTTCCATCCTCCTGACACTCTCCCTTCAGATACTTGTATAGATTGATAAGATCCCCTCTCAGTCTTCTCTGCTCCAGGCTAAACAGGCCGAGCTCCCTTGGCCTCTCCTCATAAGAGATGCTTCAGTCCCTCACTGTCTTCAGCCTCCTGTCTGGCTGTTGTTGTTATAGCATGGTGCACTGTAAGCCTTCTTCACTGCCAAGGTACACTGCTAGCTCACATTTAGCCTGCTGTTCACCAGGATTCCCCAATTTTATGCAGCAGAGAAGCTCCTCAACCAGTCTGTTTCCAGCTGGTGTAATGGGCCCAGTATAGGGCTTTGCAATTCCCATTACACTTCTGGTCATCCCATTCCTCCAACCTGCAGATCATTCTGCAGGGTGATCTTCCATAATGGGTTTGTTATACTCCCTGAGAGGGAAAAAGGGAAATAGGATAAGTCATTTGATGTGTATTCTGCCACTAAGATATTCCATACCATATTATGTCAGCCCAGCTATTTAAACAGCAGGGAAGTAAGAGAGTGCCTCTTCTTCTTCCACTTGCCGAGCAAGGCGGTTTTGGGTAGGATGGGATGAGGGATGAAAATGACAGGGTTTTTACATGGCCTGATGTAAAATTAGTGAAATATCTAAAAGGTCAAAATGAAATAAAAAGTTTTCAGTGTTGCCTTATTGTCTCATTGAAGTATTTTAATTCATTAGAGCCAAAATTCACTTTTGTGTTTATGTATACTTCTTTTATGGTTTCTTTCTTAAGATAAATAATTCTGAAATCACAGAAATGTAGAATGTGAAAAAAGAAATCACAGTCAATTCTAATCGTACTCCATTAGGATTTCCCCCAAAGTTACACTGGGGAAAGATAACTGGCCTAACAATGCTGACATGTTGTGCTATCCTATGTTCCCATAATGACTCCAGTCATGCTTCAATTCTCATAGATATAGAAGATTTTTGTCAGCATATTTCCCTGGTTTTTCAGTACTCAGTTGCCTGTATTTAGTTATGCTTTTCCACTATTTTTAGCCAGAAGAGATTGTTCCACTTTTTCCTTGCATGGATCCTTAGGAAGTAAACAGGGCGTTGGTGAATGAACAATCTCAAGCATTGCAATGATCATCCATGGTGCATTAGCATTAGTTCTCTCCTTGGTTTCTTTGGCCTACCTGTGGTAGCCCTAAGGAAACTCTTTTGTGAGGTTAGTGTAGACATTAGCCAAGCTAATGCTATAGCTCTTGGATCTAGAAATGAATCCTGACCAAGAAGGACTTAAATTTTACATATTTGTGCCTTATTTTAGGACTGGTATTTCAGGCACCTTATTTTTGCAGTGTTGGTTGTGGTGGTATAAAAATGTACAATTAATGGGGAAATCGTGGGTTTTGCAGATAAGTTGTTGTATTGTGTTGTGTTGGATGTATGTTCTGTTCTTTCATTGGTTAATACCATATATGGTTATGTTCTGCCCCTATCTTCTATGATTGGTTGTGATTTGCATGCTCCGCCCAAACCCCACCTTCTGTTCTAGTACCTTCCTTACCCACATTATTTAAGGCTGGAGCCATTTTGTGTTGTGCTTTTTTGTCCCCTTTCACGCCTCCCTTTAAGCTGTCCAGTTGCCCTGTTACTTTTCTAATAAAATCATCTCACCAGGTGCATCCAGAAAAGTTTGTGGAGGTCTTTATTTCAGCGTCGACCTCCGCAAATGGTGCCCCGTGTGAGGAGTGACAGCAACAGTAGCAAGCAGCAGCAGCAGCTGGTGAGGTGCAGCAGAGCTCAGTGAGCTAACTCTTAACACCTGAGAGCTTCACTGCCTCGCTTAGAGAGCCATCACAGCTGGACGGCAGACCTGGCTAAACGACAAAAACACTGCACAGCAACGCTGGAGAAGTGAGCAAGGATTTCAATTATCCCCTTTACAACTAACATCAAGATGGGAGCTCACCCTTCAAGGGAGGAGACTGAGATGTATGGATACTTAAAGGACCTGATTAAAAATCATGGATATAAATTAAATAAATGGTCCCTGAAAACACTTACTAGATGGATTTATAAAAATATGGACCCCGTTCCGGAGTTAATCACGTATTTGGAGTGGGTACAAATCGGATCCTTACTAACAGTTGCAATGCATAATAGAGATCGCCATGCCACTAAGGCTGTTGATGCATGGAAGACAATTTTTGCAATATTGAAACATATTATGAAATTGGAAGAACAAAATTATAAAAATGTGAGTGTGGAGGGCATACAAAATGGCGGATCAAAAGACAAGGGCAAAAAGGACGCCAAGTTAAATAATTCTCCACAAAATGGCGATAAGCCCTGGAGCGCGGGACGCCCTGGAGGGAAAATAGCTGGCGCGAAAGTCTGCGGTGGGAAATTAGGAACACCAAATGGCGGCTTGGCTCGTGACGTGAAAAATTTTACCATCTCCCAAAATGGCACCTCCGTGGTAACCAACACCATAGTAACGGAGGCCCATGATGACATCTGCGCTACGCCCACATCCGGTGACACTCTTAACATCCAAGATGGCGGTGCCCAAGGAGCTTCCGGCTCTCAGAATGTAAACATCTGCCAAGATGGCGCCACCCAGGGGATAGTTGCCTATAGTTCAAGGCCTGTAGTTAACATCCACAGATGGCCCTCAAATTTAGAACTAGCTTTCACCACATTTGGTAAGCAACGCCCCTCAAAAGAGACAACCACTACTAATTCAGTAAAATCAACACCGCTAATGGACACAGTAAAAAAAGAATTAAGATCAATCTTGATATCGGAAAGAGAAGGTCTAACACCAACTGCACTAGAATTGCAATACAAAGCCATGACATATAAAGACTTGCCTATCCAAGAACTAGGCTTTCAATCTGTATTACAATTGGTTGTGTCTATACCGGATGTGGTCCAAGTTTCTCAGTGTGAGAATGGTGATGTCACTCTTCGAATTGTGACAGATGAGACAACAAAGCATATCGCAGAACTTGTAGCCCGCCAAAAGAAGAAGAAGCGCCGAATCCATCAAACCATCTCCAGCAGAAAAAAAGTAGTGTTTTCAGAAAAGCTTGAATTTTTGGAATAATCATGAACATTTTAATTAACAACTAACTACCTCAAACTCTATTTGCTGCTATTACTTCTTGTTTATGGGTGTATATGTTTCTTTTTTATATAAGTGTATGTATTATTGGGTAATTTTTGTTTAACCATATTTGTAGTGCAATTGCTAAAACTCTTCCTAAATATCATAGTTCCCGGGAAACCAGTGAGTAGCTTAAGAGGTAACAACCAGGGACAGATCCCTTTCCCCGTTCGTTAACCTTTCGAGGTTGACGTCCCCTTCGGGCTGTGAAATGGAAACCGAAGGCGGAGCTGAGAAGTTGATTCCTGGCATAGAAGAGTCGACCTCAGCTTGCGCAGGGTACAAGCACACCTCAGGAGGGAGGTGTTGCTCGCACAGTCCCCCCTGGTTGAACGGCAGGTACTGGGCCGTATGGCTGGCAGACCCACACGACCACGCTACTTTTGATATTTGGGGATAGGAAGTTATTTTCATATTTATATTTTTGTTATAAAATTGAATGATAAGTATTTTCTTTGTTACTAATATATTTGCTGAGTTTTATTTCCAAGGGTAAAAAGGGGATCGCAATGATGGAAAAAGAAAAACATCTAGAAGAAGAAAAGGAGAAGCTTCTATAATAAAAGGAAAAGAAAGTGAAGGATCGTTAATAAGAAAAAGAAAAGATAAAAATTAACTACAATCTTCTAGAACAATGAAAGGAAAACTAGATAACCAAGGAACACACGTATATTTTATTAATATTTTATTAATATTTTTATATGTTGTTTTATATATTCTAGTTATTTGTAATGGTTTGCTGTTTTTACATTCAGCTCACAAAACGTAACTTGGATATATGATTCATGAATAATCAGTTAAAATCCTATGATTTCAAAAGTGTGATTGTGTGTATGGAAGGAGGCCTCTGTGAATGTTGCGAGAATGTTATGAGAAAATGAAGATGAATGCATGAAGTTAACAGTTTAAAAGTACACAGTTTAAAACTGTGAATGGTTATAGTCAAGTTGAAAGCATAGGATATCCTTAAAATTTAAAGAATAGGCCTAATGTTACATTACCAATTCTGAGAAGCTTTAAGTGGAAGAATTAAGAAGTTTCCTTATTTTACTATACCAATTTATAGTTAAGCAGTTATGTTAGCTGACTGTTATCAATTGTTAAAATGTTCCCTGTTAAATAATGTTCTCTTACGATTCCTTCCCCTTTCACTCCTCATCTACACAAAAACATTATACTTCCTCACCAATAATTTGTTAAACCACTTCATCAAATTCCTTTTTTACATATCAGACCTATTCTTCAAATTTAAAAAACAAAAAAGGGGGATATGTGGTGGTATAAAAATGTACAATTAATGGGGAAATCGTGGGTTTTGCAGATAAGTTGTTGTATTGTGTTGTGTTGGATGTATGTTCTGTTCTTTCATTGGTTAATACCATATATGGTTATGTTCTGCCCCTATCTTCTATGATTGGTTGTGATTTGCATGCTCCGCCCAAACCCCACCTTCTGTTCTAGTACCTTCCTTACCCACATTATTTAAGGCTGGAGCCATTTTGTGTTGTGCTTTTTTGTCCCCTTTCACTCCTCCCTTTAAGCCGTCCCGTTGCCCTGTTACTTTTCTAATAAAATCATCTCACCAGGTGCATCCAGAAAAGTTTGTGGAGGTCTTTATTTCAGCGCCGACCTCCGCAGTTGGTGGTTCATGAATATCAATGCTATTATGAATAGGGTTCTCTCAAAACAATAGAAAGATGATTGCAAGTGCTCAGATTGTTACAGATAATTCAGTTAGTGATCCTTTCATGTTGAACTTTGTTATTGATCCAATTGTTACCAAACTGTTATTGATCCAAATTGTTACCAAAACACTCGGTTTGTTGAAACTAAACTTTTTTATTTCAACAGTTTTCATATATGTATATTCATTCTTATAAATAGACATCTCTGTGTGTGTGTGTGTGTGTCATTGCTTACCCAGAAAATCAAAAGTTTCTTAAAATCACAGAATTGTACAATATCCTAAGTTAGAAGGGATCCACAGGGATCATTAAAGCCCAGCTCCTAGTCCTCCACAGGGCAGCCCCCAAAATCACACCATGTGCCTGAGAGCCTTTTCCAAATACTTCTTGAACTTTGACAGTGTTGGTGCTGTGACCACTTCCCTGGGGAACCAGTTTCAGTGCCCAAACACCCTTGGATGAAAAACCTTTTCCTGTTAATGAACCTAAACCTTCCCTGACGCAACTTCATGTCATTCTCTCATGTCCAGTCACTGGTCACCACAGAGAAGAGATCAGCGCCTGTCCTTCCACTTCCCCTCACAAGGAAGTTGTAGACTGCAATGAGGTCTCTACTCAGTCTCCTCTTCTCCAGGCTGAACAAACCAAGTGACCTTGTTTTGATTTTTTTGTCTAAATGATTATGCAAACACTAACCTATTCTGTTCAGAAAACTGTACTACTTTTAGGCTAAAAACCAGTACAACAAGTTGGTCTCAATCACTCTATTTGTTCTGCCAGAATGAATGTGACCTCTTCTGTAGTTACATTAATAAGGTTCTTTTCTCTAGAGTAATCCTTTGGGATGTACCAGTGTAATCTTTGTCTTTTGTCATTCCTTCCATGTCAAAGACCAATTGTTACACGAAGACTTTTTTTTTTACCTCTTTTTTTCTATGAGAATTATTCAGTCTTGTTGGTTCATCAAGAAAAAAATTGAAACATAGGAAATGGACCAGCTGCAAGGTCAATCTATGAATTAATATGGAATGGAAGATGTTTCAGGGAAGCTATAATAACAATTGGTATAGAAATGCTGATGCCTTGCAATTTGAAAGAAAAGGAAAAGGAAAAAGAAAAAAAAAAAGCAAAAAATTAAGAATAAAAAAGGGAATGGAAACAGGATTTCATCGTTGTTTTCCAAATGTGCTGCTTCAACAATGACAGACTGTAGTGTGAGGACCTGAGATTAGCCCTGAAAGTCTCTCATGCCAAAAGAGCAAAGTAGGGGAGCAGGCCAAAATCAACACAAGCTCAAAAACCTTCATGACATAAGTTTTAAGAAGCTTTGCCAAGGAATCTCTTGCATCACTGGCAATACTGTCAAACAGTCTGACCAGTCAGAACTGATCTGCATGACAAAAAATTATTTCTTGACAGACTAATGACACTCCCTAAGTTAAGACAGTTTATTTACAAACTTGACTTATGGATGTTTATGTACTAATATTAAAATTGAAATGAAGTTTTAGCAGAAGGAATAGTGGGCATATCCAATTCCATTTTGTCTGTGGATCCCCCTTTGATAGACTATAGACAAATAAATTGTATTTATAAAGTGTAATGATGTTCCAAAGATAATTGAGTCCCTATAATGTAAAAAAAAATTTGTGGTATCTTGAAAGAGAGTCTCAGATTTGTGTCTTCACTGAAGAAAAAACAAAAGGGAATACAATTTATGCATATTTTTTTCCTAGCAGTGCATAAAGGACAGCTTCTTTTCCTAGCCAGACAAATGCACATAACTTGGGCCAAGTTGTATCATCTGTTATCTTTTCTTTGGTGGAGAAAATCTCTGGTGACAGCAGAATGCAGAAAGGAGAATTAGCATTACTCTTGCTATGAGGGAAGGGTGACAGGTAGCAAACCAGGCAAACCCATAAGTCAACTGCTTCTCTTTGCTGTGCTGCTAATGAAAAAATTGCTTTTCTAAAATCTTAGGAGCACAGAAGTATTTTAGAGATATTTATATAATTAATGTCTATTTGTATTAATCTTATTTTTACATTAGAACAACATAATTTCAGTTTCTGTGTTCTTTAGAAGTACTAATCTTTATTATGCAAAATTCCCTCTTACAGTTATCACACACATTATTATAACTCTCTTAAGACATTAAACTTCAGAATGATTGATATTAAACTATTTTTATTGAGTCTTCAGAAGCTATCAATCAAGGTTCTAGGTCCTTTTTTTTTCCTTTTTATAAAAATAGCAAACAAATAATCTGTGCTCCAAAGAGGTTCTACTGTAGTCGGAAAACTTAGAGGTATTTTGAAGTTAAAATGAAACCGTGGTCATATTTGCCCTTCTTGTAGTTTTGGGATTCAGAAAGAGAGGAAGGAGTACATGGAAGGAGAAAAACTGTCCTGTCCTAGGAAACAGGTTTCATCTATTGTAGCATTGCCTATCTTGCAGGAAACAGGAATTTTCAAACTGATTTAAAAAAAAAATCCCCCCAAAAGAAAATCAAAGAAAAAAATTTTCATACCACCCATCATCCAGTGTGTTGAAATCTGTTACCTAGAGAACTCTGCTGCAGCACAGGAAGCTGGAATTCAAAGAAATAATTTAATAATTCAGATCAGACCATTCTGCTTACTCTCACTCCTTCATTTTCCTATAAATGAATAAAAGCCTGTTCAATAGGTTTGGACCTTTCATAGCTAATGAAAGATCTTTCTAATCCCTGCACCCTTGGCTATTTTAGTCAGATGGAAATAGCTTTGTTTAGTTTTTAGTTACAAATGACTGTTAAAACTAATTCGTACGTTATTGTGAAATGTTATAGTTTGAACACCATGCACATTTTATGATTTAAAAGCAGCAAAAACCACGGCCAATCACTAGTTAAGATTTCTAGATTGAGGATGAATTACACACATTCATATAGTGTTGCTGATTTATAACAGGTGTCAAAATCACTCCCACTCTAGCTAATTAACCTTTTGTGAATTTCTTGTAAACTGTTTTTCTGAAGCTGCAATGGTGACAAATGGCTGATGTTCTTTTCACTCTACTTCCTCAAGAAATTGAAATGAACTTTTGTTTTGCAGTGAAAATCTTCTTTTGCTTCATAGATTCTTGTTACCCTGCACATGTTCTGTTCTCAAGAGAATGTTTTCATACAAGAATATAATATTTCAAATGGAAAAAAAAAAGCCAGTTTCTCAGGCTTAAAAGAAGCCTGAGTTTAGTTGTGGAGGGAATTCTTTTCAGTATTATTGTTACATAAAATATATTGATTTCACAGCTTCAATCTGTTCCAAAGAGAATGCTTCATGGGATCTTGTTCAGCTCTTGTCCTCCCCAATGCCACTGGCAGAATATGTTACATTTGTTTGCAGTACGCACTGAGGGAAAGAAAGAAAAAGGAAATAGACAGCTAGTAACAGTGCAACTACAATTCACTCACTGACAAAGGAGAAACAGTGAATGGGGAATGGAGAATGAGCAAACATAAAATGATTTATAAACAGAATTGAAACAAGCATAACATAACCAAAATCAAAGCTGACACTTCTGGGGAGAGCTCGTTCAGAATATCAAGATCATACCTGCTGGAAAAAAGGTATGATGAAGGATCAGATTAGTCTATAGTAAAGCAGGATTCATGCTAGCAAGATGAGCCTAAAATATATCATTATCTCAACTTCAGCTGCTTCATGATCTTTTTATTTGTTTGGTTGGTTGGTTTGGCTTTTTTTGTTGTTTTTTTGTTTGTTTGGTTTCGGGTTTGTTTGTTTGTTTGTTTGTTTGACAAACATCCTCGGTGTCTAAATAGAGAAACCTACATGATAGTTTTCCCCTTTGCCTTTATGCTCAACAGACATCTGTCAGGTATTAATCTGACCTGTTTTAGATGTCTACTTCAGGGTATGATAAGTGAAACTTTCAAAGTGCTTTATTTTCTTCATTTTCCAGAAAAAGACCCTAGCACATGCAGCTCTAAGTATGTATCTTCAGTGAGATGAATTTCCTACCCCAGTCATCTAGCTTTCCTGTTTCGCTGTTCCTCACTCCCAGGTTATTGCAACCAGCAGCAAGCCTCTGGTAAAAGCAGTCCTAATACAGAGGAATACAAAGATGCGTTAAAGAACTAATTCACTACAGTACACCTTACTGCCTTACAACTCTCAGAGCAGGTATTTGACATTACCACTACTGAGGTTTTTCTCTTTCTCTCAAATCCTTAGGACATTGTAAATTTTGAAGTGACAACTTTGGTCACTCAGAGTCTTCCTAAGGCGATAAAACAGTGAAAATTTTGATTATTTAAGGAGTGTCTAGAATACTGCAGCAAACTTACCACTGAATAAACTTTCCACAGTTGTTGGAGCTTTCTTCTGATGGGCAGATAATGGGGGAAGGAAGATTTTGTTCTTTTTTTTTCTTTTTGATCTCACTACTAGCATAGTTGAACATGGACTGTTAAAAGACAGATGAACTGAGTAGATCTGTTGTCTCATGGCCTTCAAGAAATGTGAAATTTCTTTTCTGTTTAAGCTTAATGAAAGTGAATTTTAAATATAAATTTTCAAGTGTTCAAAAAATCTCATTTTAAAGTCAGTCAAGTCTGCAAACATGTCATAGATTTCATTCAGAAATTGAAATTAGGTCTTCAGAAAATATTCTATGATACAGTTTGATTATAACAGCACTACTTCTGTCTTAAAAATCTAAATGGAAATTTCCCATTACAGAGACTTACTTTTCCTAACAGAGTTTTGAAACTGTATTTAATTGCGTCTATCCAGATTTCCAAACTCTGTGCTCCTTGTGGGCTGTATCAGATCCAAGAAATCTGGAATCTGTCAGGAATAAATAATGACTGGATATCAAGTTTGTAGACATGAGGGAAGAGCTGTATAAGCGCAAGATGACAACTAGCTCATAAATTCAGTAAGAACAACTTATTTAAGCAATGATAATATCAAACTGCTGAAGGAAAAATGGTCAAATATGTATCTCATTAACAAAAATTTGATTAGCACTGGACCTAGAATTCAGTAAAGATAATGAACTTAAATTGAAAAGCATTTTGTTCTGAACATATAAAAATCCAATTGAAAGTGAGGTTCAAGGTGACTATAAATAGCTTTTGCTTTCTGTACAATACCCTCTTTATATGCAAAAATATTTACTTGGCAAATATTTATTTAGTCACCTAAAACTGCAACTAGTGCTATTATCTCATTGTATCATAAGCATCAACTATTCTTTAAAATAATTTAAATGATGTAGTGGATCTAAAATAAGAGATAAAAAGGAAAGTACACATCTTTTTATGCAGAGTCCGTCTCAATGTGGGACCAGGAGACTGAAGCTCATTCCAGCACTGATTGCTACGAGCATCATGGGTATGCTTTGAAAGAAAAGGAAGAATAGTATTGAATATGAAGCTAATGAACAATCTGTCCTCCTTACAAAACACCAAAATGCTATCCTTTGAGGTATCACCTCATTATTTTTTTATGATTTTTTTGCTCTGTAAAGTAACTGATTGTACAAAGAAAAAAAAAGGAAACAAAAAAGAGAGAAAGAAAAACCTCTGTATCTAAAAAGACAAAAAAAGAGTCATACTGACAAGGACTAAAAAATATACATTTTTTACATCCATAAGGAGGATGAGTTAAAATGGTAGCACTCCATTTTGTCCTATATTTTTTCCTGTAATTGCACCATAAGGAAAGGATTTTCTGATTCTTCATACATTCTGACAGTGATGAGGCTACTGAGACTATAAACATAAGCTTGTTTGTGGGCCACAGTGAAGCTCGATAAGTCGTCTGACAGGAAAGCTTTAAACAAATCCATACTTTATTCTAAACATATGCAATATATATAAGTAGCATAAAAAGACTAAATACTGATGCCCCTTTGCTTCCAAAACAACAGTATTCTTTCATGCAACAGGAAAATTTATCTATATTATTTAACAATTTTGTTTACTGTTTTGTTCAATTGTGTCCCTTTATATTATGAGAAGAAATATAATTTTTAAAAAGTTAACCATATTTAATGAAGTTCAGTTTTATTTCATGCCCACAGATTGCTTTGCTTCATATCATATACATATATTGTGAAAATATTTTTTCTCCCTGAGATCTTACGATCTGAGTATGAAACAAGGTGCAAATTGTAATGACTGGCAGCTAGATGAGATAGCTGACTAGGAAAGCCTCCTACATGAATCTCTTGTAGGCAGTTCTGAAATTCTGTACTTATCTTAGGACTTTGTATTTGTTTAATTTGTTCCAGTATGTGGAATCTGCAGCTAAGAGGTAGGTTGATTGTCCTCCGTTTGATCTTATAAGAAAATGGAAGAGTTTGAGAGAATTTTGCAGGAAAAGCACATGTATTGAGCATTCCTGTGACTTCATTTTTGTTTCAATAATTGAATAACAAAATTAAAAACATTTTCACAAAAGCAAGTGTCACTTTTACATCATCTTTTGTTTTATATCTTGTTCTGCTTGGCCATTGAAGAACTAGTAACAAAGTATTATAAGTATACCGTTTGATGAATATTTTATTAACTGACAATATGCTGAACTTTGAAAATATCATGCTGAACTTTCAGCGTGCAATTGTCTCACAGACCTACCGACATGTCATATAATGGAATGGAATACAGACAGAAAAGTGATAGAAAATCCAGAAAATTGATATGGGTGACCCAATAACTTACACTGGCATATCAAAGAAATTACAACACTAATATATAAGTTCTGTTCTCTATGTTCCCTATGGGTGTCATATTCATTGCATGGAGGATTTTATTGAAATTAATGTTAAATAACCATATTATTCACAAGTAATACTGCTTAGTCAAAGTCCTGATATTAACCCAAATGACTACCTATAAAACCTTTGATCCCAATCACTTACTGTGTGCCTGTATGTGATGCACATTTTATAGAAAAATTAAATATTAATATGTCAGAGAGTTTTTAAGAAATATATTGGTGGGGTTTTTTTACCCTCCATATTTTCAAAGCAATGTTTTGAAACCATGGTTTACTGAGGGGATAGGAGAAACTTTAGCTTTTCGGTAGAAAAGAAATTAAATTGTACAAACAGAATGTTCCAATACAGTATGGCATCTTGCCATGAGGGTCCAACATTTAAAAATTTTCAAAATCTTATAATTATTAGCAAAGACAATTTAATAGTCTTCAGTCGCATGAAACCCTTCTACCCACAATTCCATTTTCAAAGAAAAAAAAATCAAAGAAAGACTTTTGCAAATGGTATCGAAAAGTCACTGTAATTGGAATCCAAACCTGGATATTTATGTCAAAGATGGATTTACTGTGAATCCAATGTCTATCACTCAAGTCTTCTGAAGAACAGAATTTCCCAGGTGTTTGATTGGATTTTTCTCTATCTATGCCCTGTGGACAATGAAACACAGACTTAAAAGCTGTCTTCAAATAATAGCTTAGAATATATTTACACTAAGCAACTCTATTGTGCACTTAAAATTCCATTACATCACTGATACTGCTTCTGTTAGTTTTATGCCAAAGGGAATTTTAAGAACAAAAATCAAAGTTTTGAGTTAAGAGAGGATAAGACCAACCGTCTTGAAAGTGCAAAGGTATTTATTGGCACCAACGTATATTTTCAAAATAAATTTTGCAGCAAAGCCCTAGACTTTAGTATATGTAAAGAATAGTCTTCTCTTTCTGAAATTAATATTAAAAAAATTAGTGGAGGTAGTAGAGGGTTTTTTGTATGCTTGTTTTTTGAAAAGTGAAGTTATACTTTATGGTTCTCACACAGAAAGCTAAATGGTAAAAGGGAAGCTGTATGCTAATGCACTTAAGCTTTTTCTTTTGTGTAAGTCTTTGTGGGACTGGAATCCAAGATCTAAGAAAATGAAATGCATAGCTATAATTTATAATTAATTACAGCTCTAACTAGTATTCCAAATAAGGAAAAAACCTCATGTCTAAATGAAGAAATGCGTTGCAGATTTGGTTTTAGGTATTCTGGAAATTAATTAATTGTTACTAATATTACAGTTAAGGTGATTCTGTTCTCTCCTACTTCCTCAGAAATTTGGATTTGGACAGCAAGGACACGCAGATAAATAATGTCACCACAGTACTAGTGAGTAAATTCATTCTTTTCCTTCAGAGTAGCTCCTGTTAAAAATCTGCTGTACATTCACCCTGATGAATTTAGAAATAAATTGATAAACACTTCTAAAACAGTAACCACAGGAAAAAAAATCAGTAAAAAAATGAGAAAAAAAATCCAAGAAAATATGTAGAACAATCCCAGTTCCGACTAGCTGAGAACTTACGTCACAAAAGGTAATTGAGCCATTCAGTTGCTTCATAGAGCACACCTGTAGTTAGAATGTCATTAAAAACAAGGTCTTGATAGTGTGTTAACCTTCTCAGTGAGGTATAAATAACTTGGCTTAGAGTGGAACAACAATTCTGCATGACTATATACAGCATTATAGCTCATTTATATTTACATCAAAATTATCTAGCTCCACAATAACAGTAATCAGTACACAACAACTTTTGCAGGTCGAATTCTGTCTTGCTAGATAACAACTAGATAACAATGACTGCTCTCTGCATACATGTTTCATTATTTGTAAACATATAGCAACAACCTTGTTCAGAAACAGACTGTACTTATTGAGACATAAATCCAGGAATGATGGTGATGGACAAGATCAGACCTTGGAGAAACGATTGTTGTTGGACTAGTATAATGTATAAAAAATGGGTCTGTAGTGCATGATCTTTAGGGACTGTAATTTATATCGTTTTACTTAGTTTCATCATGTTAATACATGAATCTATAATGTTGATAATGGATATCACTAACAAAATTCCTCAAAGTTTATAGACATTCAAATGTATGAAACTTAATTAACAAAATTGCTTCAGAAGTAAAGCAACATATTAGTTGAAAGGACCAATTTACAAAGTATTAATACTGGGGTCTTATCCAGTTCGTTTAAGATTTAGAAGCTGAGACTTAACCTCTACTTTTAAAATAGTTTCAAGCCTGGGTAAGCAAGATGTGTCCCTTATTAAAACTAATTCTTAGAGTTCTGGCCTTAGCATATAAAGAGGACTATCAAAGAAAAGTTATTTTTATGTTTTAATTGTAAAATGATAAATAAACTATATGTTTTGGTAGCATGATCTGAAATGAACAAAAAAGTAAAAATCTCACAGAAATAATACATGGACGGGTTAACTGTTACTCCAAATTCCTTCCTTCAAAGAAAGCCATATCATGTTATCCACATATTCTCTTAATCCACCAGTTTAGGAAAATGTCGGGAATTTAAATCCTGTAATGCATTTTCACTGTCTTTATGACCTTCCCTATTCATGGAATTGGAGAAGAATTACAAGATAACAACTGGGTAACAGCAATATTTGAATTGTCAGGAGAATAGATTAGGCTCATAGTACTTTCTGTTCTCATTACAGACATTGTCATAAGAACGTAGAATTCAAATTTTAATGCCTCATATATTTTAACAATCACAATTGTAAAATGTCCTTTTGTGACCTTCTCAATGTTTGTTTTCCAATTTATTAGCACCTTTTATATTCTCTACCCAGAGCTCTTGTACTGTATAATGGGAATGTCAGAATTCTCAGTCTATATACATATAGCACTATTTAAAAGTTTATATATTATAAAGAACAGAGGTAATCTTCTGACAACATCAAACAAATAAGTGAATAAAATAAGAGATAAGAAAATAAAATAAGAGCTATCACATCAGAAATGGCCGCTTATGTGCACTTTCGTGCAATTAGAAATTAACTCCAAGAAGTAAAACAGCCTGATAAAACCTTTGACTGTTTTTTTTCTTTTTAAACTGTTTTAGTATTTGTCTAAAACTCATTTTAAAATGATGAGGATAAGTGATGGATTCCCACTTTACTTACTAATGCATGTAATTTCCTAACTATGGAAATCTGCAGATGACTTCAAGAAACAGCAAACACATTTCTCTTTCCATGTCAAAGTAGAATTTGCAAGTGAAATTAAATCAAAAGTCTTCAGTTGGTCAATTTTTTAGAGCTAGATCTGTAGTGATTGCTGCCACATTATTATGTCTTGACAGTAAATAACAAATGAGTACCAAGAGTAATTTAAGGGGAAAAAAAATGGTGTATTTAATTCTTTGAGTATTTCATGTCACAATTTTAATATTTCTAGATTAAAATAATTTTTGCAGCACAACTTCGTGCTAGTAACATGGAAATAAAATGTTTTATCAGTACAATTTTTTAACAGAATAACGAAGAAAAAATGATGCAAATTACTCAAAATTATTGATGTATCTATCTGTGTTGGAGGGGAAAATGAATGAGCTTAAAGTAACATAGCAGTCAAGTTATAAAATCTTAAAAGCTGTATAGAGAAAGTATTTATACTGTTTTTTCTGTGTGAAGATGACATCATCATAACTGCTCTTTTAATGGATAATTTTGTTCTGTCTTTCAGTAAAGACTGTTCTCTTTTTGTGGCAGACCTAATGTAAAATTTTTGTAAATTTTGCAATTTAAATTTGAAGGTAAAATATTTGTAATACTGTATCATTGGAAAACAGACAAATGTGACTACCTGTACTGTATCAAATTTTTAATTTTACGTGTAAACCTATTATAGCTTCATTGATAAGAAAAACTTTAAGTAATGTGATAAGGGTAGTGGTAACTACAGATATTAAAAAGTACAGGATTGTTAAATTAATCCCCAAAGTAAGTGTTAGAAAGCCAGGAAATTAACTAAAAAGTAGAAGTTGAAAGAAATTTAAATGTTTTGAGAAAATAAAGTAAATGCTTGTACATGGTCTTAATTTTGCTAGTTAGCTGCATAGAGGAAAGAAGTAATAGTGAATATTGACAGAAGAGCAACAATGTTTTTATTGTTGCCTAAATTGTAGGTTGGAAGAGACCTTAGTGATCATACACTTCCAATCTCTCTACCATGGGCAGGGACATCTTCCTCTAGACCAGGTTGCTCAGTGCCGATCCAGCCCAGTCTTGAACACTTCCAGGGATGGACCATTCACAGCTTCTCTGGGTAACATGTTCCATACCTTACCACCTTCACAGTAAAGAATTTCATCCTAATGTGTAATCTAAACCTGCCTTCTTTCTGTTTATAGCCATTCCCCCTTGTCCTACCACTACATACCCTATTAAAAAGTCCTTCTCCAGCTTTCTTTTGTGCTGTCTTTAGGTACTGGAAGGCCACAATAAAGTCTCCTTGTAGCCTTTTCTTTTCCAGGCCAAATAAACTCACCTCTCTCAACCTGTCTTCATAGGAGAGGCGCTCCAGCCCTCTGACTCTCTTTGTGGCCATCATCTGGACTCACTCCAACAAGCCTATGTCTTTCTTGTGTTGCGGGCCCTAGAGTTGGATGCAGTACTCCAGGTAGGGTCTCACCAGAGCAGAGTAGAGGGGTAGAATCACTTCCCTCAATCTGTTGGCCACATTGCTTTTGATGCAGCCAGGATATGGTTGGCTTTCTGGGTTGCAAAGTGTGCATTACCAAGTCACGTCTAGCTTCTTGTCAGAAAACACACTAAAGTTTTTCTTTTCAGGGCCACTCTCAATCCATTCGCTGTCCAACCTATATTTATATATTTGTATCATGTGAGTTCCAGGTATACAACCTGGCTCATGGACCTCAGTTGAATTCTGTTACACAGGATGTATGCAACAGAAGAGCTTGACTGCAGTCAAAGATAATTTTATGCCTCATATTCTTTTCTTACTTAGTTCTGATATTAACATTATAATAGCACTCAAAATATTATTTTTTTTTTCTTCTTGTTCCCAAGTTATTTATATGTTTTGGTTTGGGTGCAGTTTTTTTTAATTTTATCAGCACCATTTCAAGTGAAAGGTGTGACTGGAAATAGCACTTCTGATCAAAACAGTAAGAGGACTCAGGACAGCTTATCTTTCTGGTTTAATGTGAACTGTACTGTGTTTACTGGTGCCACAACATGAAAGGTATTTTAGATTAGGACTAAAGGAGAAGCTATAAAGAATTGTGTCAAATTAACATTAGCTGGACAGAAGCTGGAAAAACAGAAAGATCTTATTCAAAATATCTTGAAAGAATTAATCTAGAAAATAGATGAATGATGAAAACTTTGGCACCTCAGACGTGGCAACTTAGAGCATTTTGGTTTATTCCTATGTTTAGTATGCCAGCAGATGAATTTGGTTCAAATATACAAGGAAAATTTATCTATAAATGTGTTTGGAATTTGTATTACTACCAAAGCGATACAGTAAGATTAAAGACTTTGATGGTCAAACTTAAAATGTAAATAACATTGTGCTGTAGTTTTTTGCTAGAATATGCTAACAGCCAGCAACTAAAAAAAGCTCAGGATTTTTAGTAAACCTTTGAGCAGTTTCCATTTTTAAAATACAGTGTCTAACTTATAATTCTTAGAAGTATAAAAGACATAAGTTTTGATAGTTTATAATTTTTTCCAGTCAGATGATCTGTGTAGATTACAATTTGCAAATTAATGAAGTCTCTAAATTTTAGAGACACCTTGTTTCTTTTGTCAGATTTTCAGCTGAAGTGTGTTGTTCTACAGAAACCTCCTGGAGCCTGAACTACTTTGTTTTGTAAGCACTAGCTTTCTCAGTATGAAAAATAATACTTTTTCAGCCAGCTTCATTAAGTGCAATGGCACAGTCACCCTACATTGAAAGATAAGTTAATCAGCTGTATCTATTCTCAGAGAGTATCAGTAGGCAGACAGACTCAATCTCTTAGTTAAGAATGACAGTTTGTATTCAGATCACATATTAATGAACTTCCAGCTTCAGCATCTCTCCAGTTTTAGTAGTGTGTCTATCTGGAATAATAAATACAGATCTGAAAAAGAGAACTCTCTACTAGACTTTTAGTACATGGAAATTTCCCCATGTGTCTTATTTTCCTTTTCAGGCACATAACAAATTGTTTCCTGAGTGGGCTTACCAGAAAACTTTAGATATTTAGTTAAGCATTTTCACATCTACTTTATGTACAATCATCTGGACAAGTATCTTGACTATCACTCTCACATTTTGCTCATTGCACCATTTATCTTTGATGCAATGAATCATATGCACCTGCAAAAAACAATGGTTTTTTGTCATTTTTGTGATTGCTTTAGTCAAGTCTCGATTGACACACAAAATTTTTACTCATTATAGCATTAAATTAAGTGAGACATGCAATGTAGAAATATATTTGTCTTCTCATAAGGTCTATGTGCATTCCTCTTATTTAATGCTTAGCTGTTTCACAGACAGGAGTGCTGGGTCCATGTTCTCAAATGGAAATAAACAAGTAGGAACATCCCTCTGCAGTGGGGGTACTCATTAATGAAGCAGCCATACAACCACATTAACACAGAACACATTTCCTAGCATTAACTTTTCTTTCAGGATGGGAGATAGCTTGTAAAATCTTTTCTAAGCTCCACTGTAGCTTACATAGATTACATAGATTACATAGTCAATACAATCTATGGAGTTCAGAGGCCTATTCAATTTATCTTCTGGCTAATGCCTGCATTTTTGTGTTTTGCAAGACCCTAAGCTTTAATCAGAATGTGATGCTGCTGCATAAACGCAGGGAACATGCCAGAAGAGTGGTAAAAAATGAAGTGAGCATTGAGAGATGCCATACACAACCCACAGGATGCCCCAGATCTTCTGTAGGAGAAGGAGGCCAGGTAGGCGATTACATTTAGGAAAGTGGATTCCACCCTACTGACAGCAGTGACAATTTCTCTGTTCACTATAACAGAGTCACCCACCTCACACAGACACAAATTCAGGTTTATGTGTCTTGAGTGCAGAGCTGAATATTACCCTGAAATTTCCAACATTTGTCTTGTAGATAGTCTATTTCTTAGATCTAACAATTGCTTCTTTGATTCAGACAATTTGCAATGCCTTTAAATTCAGTACCAAATTAGCTTTTCATAGAAAAAGCCTCTGCTTAAAATATTTTAAGTTATTCAAGTCCTTGTTCAGATTCTATAATAAATCTTTGAGGGATACCTGAGTCATATTTCAGTCAGACACTGTAATCATTTCTTGTTCTTGGAGGCTTGATTGAAAACCTGCTGAAATAACTGATACAGTCATATGCCTTCAACAGCTTTTGGATAAGGCTCTGACTGCCTATGAATAAATGCTGTAAATCCCCACATTTTATATTAAAAAGTAAAAAAAAATATCTTTTGCTTTCAAAATGGACTCTGTAGCCCTCTAGATTATTTAGCAACTAATTCCTACAGGATCAATGGATTCAGTGATTCAATAATTAAAGAAGAATTGAGCAAGGAAATATTTTAAGTTCTTAAAATGGTTTAAATTAACTCTCAGATAAAACTTCAGCATTATTTAAAAGGATTTTTATTGTTTATTTGTAATTCTTTAAGAGTGATTTTTACTTCACAAGTACATTCAAAATCCATTTTATTGTATTTCTAAGCTGTTACATTTGAACAAAGAAGGCAGCACGTAAGATAGTGTTATTGTTATTATGATGCAAAGGTTGTATTCTACATATGATTTTTGTAAAAAGCAAATGCTTAAATCTTTAGAAGGAAAATAAGTTCAGTATTTTGGAATATCTAAACAGACTGGTTACTTCCAACAGGGAAGTAAAATAGATCCTCTCTCCTTATGCATATTTGATTTCCTGCCCCACACCCATGAAAACTATCACAAATGGAGTTTAATTAGAGGAGACAGGACTGACACAGCACAGGCACAGCTCTGCACGAGGATTGATTGGCTCCAACTTACACCCCAACAGTCATTTCGACCCCCCTTTCCCACACAGTGCCTCAACCTGAGGAGCCTCTCCTACTCCACATGGGTCTGGCCCAGCCTTGAGACTTCCCAAGGGCTCTTGTGGCAGCAGGGAGGGACAGACTCCAGTGCCCCAAGGGGCTGCTAGGGCTCCCTCACCCCTGTCAGGGTGCATGGGGATCAGCCTTTGGTCACCATAGCCTGACAGCCACCTTTACTGTTCTTGCTATAAACAAATTAGCAGAATTTGTTCTAACTATAATGGTTTTGTGGTCTGGAGAATGGTGTGGGAGGGATGAGGTTGCTTTCCCCCAGGCTGTTCCTAGATAGACAGACAGAACCTCCTAGTATCACTGCTCAATGCCTGCATGAACAGTGAATGATGGCAGTCTGCAAATACCCACCACTTCTAACATAACTCACATTTCTTAAATGTACAGGGTCTTGAGTACAGAGCAACATTTTTTTTCTTTTAGGTGAGTTCCTACATGTGTTTTTTTCTAATATTTGTGTTGACTGGTGCATTAGCACCTAAAGTAGCACACATCAAATAGTGATTACTATTTCTTTTTGTAACAGTCCATAATTTATGGAAAACAAGTTATATTAGTCAGTGCTATAAATGCTTAGACAAGAAAATATTGAAATTTTGATGAGTCAAAGTTCTCATATAAGCAGGCAAACAGAATTTTGACAAAATACAACAGGGTAACATCAGCACTTCATGACAAACCCTTGGAATATTTTCACTAGTTTTCCAGCTCCACTGTTTAAATTCTCCTTTGTGGTGACTTCATAATACTGAGTATTTAAAAATAATTAAAATTGTAACAGAGTACATTATGGAGACTTTCCTTCTTAATAGTATATTCTGAGGCTTAAATTTAATTTTAAAAAAGGGAAAAAAATGTGACAGGCTGTTAATAATAATGGCATTTCTGCAATCTCTTCTGTAACAAGCCTTTAACCTTGACAAAGATCTATTGAGATTAACCTCTAGAAAAACTGGTATCATATGCAGCATCTTTAGCCTCAGGTTAATGGGATAAATAATTGAGGCGAGTACTCTGTGTAATGAGGTGAATTTTAACATTTTAATATAATAATCAGATCTAACCAATTGTCAAGTCTCTCTACAGGCTTTGTCTGTCCTGGGACTTGCTATTTTTAGCACAAAATGTAGTCAGGAATGCAAATTACTGTAGTGAGATGACAGGGTAGGGCAGAAGTGGAACGTAGCATGTATCTCATATAGTTACAGAAAATGAATACCTGAAATCTGCAACTACTCTTTCCACACCTGTATCTACCAGAGTGAATTTCAAAAACAGCATCTGTTCCAACCTACCACTGAACAACTCCTAATTGACTCATCCATATAATTCAGTCTTTACTCTGTTTGCTATCTACTGACATGAAGTTTAAGATAATGTTGATAAAAATAAAAATAAAAAAAACATACAGTAGCTCTTTTCCTAATCAAAAGAAGAGTTTTCTCCCTTTTTACTTGCTTGTGATGGCATACCATATGCCCATAATTTACAGCGTGTAAAAATGAGGAACTTGATTATTTGAAGAGCTTCTAAAAAATTTACAAAATCTAAACCCCAGAGTTTCAACCTGCATGATACTGTTCTTTTTTGTTTGTTCACTATACCAGTGTTTCAGAACAAGCTCTGATAAATAAACTACATTGTTCTAACTCCTCATAGCTACTGATGCCCCAGAGTGGTCTCAGGTGAATAGGTTGCTAAAGCTTTGACTGAACACAGAAATGAAATAATAATAATTTCTGCCTGTCAAGCATAGGAGACCTATGGCATTGAGTCACCAATAAAAATACAGGTACTTCCAAAGGTCTGACAGCAAAAGGATTTTACTGAGAATTGCAAACAATCTCAAAGCCTTGCAATTACTGTGTGATAATGAAGCTTTTATTTTTCATAGGAAATTATAATAATTGCTTATCTAACAGACAGTTAAAAGAAAGTTTTTTGTTCTCTCTATCATTAGGGAATCAGAATGGGTCATAGTATAATTTACATAGATAGAAATTAAAGCATCTTATGGGTTGTTTTGTTGTAGAAGCATCATAGATCCAGAAAGAGAATGGATATTTGTAACTATAGTATTATTTTTTGTTTAATGTATTCACGTACAAATAAAAACTTCTGAATTGTAATCCCTGTTTCGTAAACTGTTTTCTCTTTGTTTCTTGGGTTTTTACCAAAAAAATGGGTTTTTTGTTGTTTTTTTTTTTTTCCCTTGGTCTTGATTTGGTTTTAATTTATTTGTTTTACAACAGACTACAGAAGGTAGTATTTTCAGTCCTAGGAAAAAAAGACTAGGTTATCCTACACATTATGGCTAACTCAAAACGTTACCTAGTAGATTGTTTCATTAACATTCCTTCTTCATTTTTCCTTCTGTCTCTTTCTGTCTTGAAAATCTTTCTCACAAAAATTAGTTATAGCCAGCTTAAAATTGTAATATTCTATTAAGACAGGGCAGACTCTGAATTGAGGTAACACTATCCACACTGGTTAACAGATTCAGTCCTCCCGAAAGAGACCAGAAGTGCAACTCGTGGAGGAAGAACATGTACCCAGGTGGCCAATAAGGCAGAAAACATCCTGTCAGCATAGTATGCCCAGCAGGGTCAGGGTACTGATCAGCCCCCTGTATTCAGCACTGGTGAGATCATACCCTCTGTTCAGTTTTGAGCCCCTCACAACGTGAAGGACATTGAGGTGCTGAAGTGTGTCCAGAGAAGGGCAATGAAGCTGGCAAGAGGTCTGGAGTACAAGTCTTATGTGGAGAAGCTGAGGGAGCTGGGGGTGTTTAGAATGGAAAAAACTAACTCATGTGAGACCTTATTATTCTCTACAAGTACCTGAAAAGAGGTGAGGGTCAGTCTCTTCTCCCTGTAACAAGTGACAGGATGAGAGAAAATGGCCTCAAGTTGTGTCGGGGAGGTTTAGATTGAATATTAATAAACATTTCCTCACAGAAAGGGTTTTCAAGGATTAGAACAGACTGCCCTGAGCAGTGGTGGAGTTTGTCCCTGGAGGTATCTCAAAGACATGTAGATTAAGTACTTGGGGACATGGGTTAGTGCTGAACTTGGCAGTGCTGAGTTAATGGTTGAATTGATGATCCTAGTCTTTTCCAACTTAAACTATTCCATGATTCTATATCACAGTTGATGAAACTCCCCAAAGCTTCATTAGCTGCTTAATTTCTCAGGGGTAAAGAGACATGTTTTCTCACAAGCTGATTGATCAACTGGGAATATAAAAGATCATGGCAAGTGTGCCTGCAAAATACAAAAGATAGTACAGAAGTATTTTACTTACTTTGCTTCTCTGTCGCAGTTTGAGATCCCCAAAAATCCAATTTCCAAGTCCAAACCCCCCTCCCAAAATTTGCTTCAGTGTGAGAGGGTTTTCCAGACATAACACAACTCACTATGGGGGGAAGAGAATTATATTGCAGTGTATTACTTACACAAATAAATACTATAATACATTATATACACAGTTCTAACTATCTCTCCTATGGCAAAGCAATATATTTACATTAGATCAGGTCCCTCCTTTCCCTCCAATAAAAGTTCAGAAGGGAAGAAGGAAAGATCCTTTCCACTTTCAGGGCAGCAGTGTCTCTCCTCTTCAAGGTAGCAGTCATAGCTGGAGTTGTTGTAGCTGGAAAATATCTTTCTCTCTCTCTCCATTACAACGCAAGGGGTCTCCTCTCACCCTTTGGCCCTTCGGATCCAGCCAAAGGTCTCTCTCCCGTGGACTGCGATAGCCGGGACAAAGCTTGTCTCACCATGGTCATATCATGGGGTGCAAGACATCTCATGGAAGTCCCTTCCTCGAGGGGTCGAGTTCCCTCGAGTCAGAATGTTTCGGGTAGCTCTCAGTTCAGTCTTTGCCCCAAGCATTCTACCAGAGCTTCTTTGCTCTGTCTCAGCTGCCAGCATGGCAGAAGGGGGGAGTGCAAGGCCACTTCCTCCGCATTCCATCCTGGTCCAGCTCACAGTACATCTCCGAGTTGTCAGCTCTTCTCTCTCTCTCTCTCTAGCTGCTGCTGCATTTCAGGACTCCCTAAAAGTCTGGAAGCCTACCCCTCCTTTTCAGGAGGTCTCTGGGTTTTGGGAAGGTAATCCAGTCTTACCCAAAACAGTCTCTGCTGAGTTTTCTCTGCTCTGTTGCCAGTTCCTCTCCTTGTAGGACATCTCTGTGTCTCTCAGCCTGGCTATGTGCCATGTTGCTGGTTGCCGGCTATCTTCTTGGCTTTCAGCCACAACTCTCCACTCAGCGCTGCCTCTGCCGCCGCTTTTTCATCTTCTGCTGCCCATTCACAGAGGACAAACTTCCTCATCTCTTGGTCCCAGTACTTGGCCCAGTTTAACACTGTTCCAAGTTTCCGCAGCCCCCAGCAGGGGGCTGGGTGGCCTTGGCCCCCAGCGGGGCTCCTGGCCCCTCTCTCCTCGTGGCTTCACAACATGGCTGCTTCTCTTCCAGCTATGTCATCTTCTTCCTTCTTATCTGGTCTAGCATAATATGTTTTAATTTTGCAAGGGAGCTGATTGGGTCAACACCAAGAAAAACTACCTCCCTGGAGTTAACCACCTTCCAACTCCAGAGGAAAAGTCTTTTTAACCCAGGACATTCTCCCATATCATTTTGGACATTCAGCTTCATCTCTGTGCCTGGGGAGGTTATGGAATAGCTTCTCCTAGAAGCTTTTTTAAAACACATGGAGGACAGGGAGGTGATGGTGGACAGACAGCATAGCTTCACAAAGGGAAAATCTTGTCTGACCAACCTAGTGGCTTTCTATGATGGCGTAACTACATCAGTGGATAAGGGAAGAGGTACAGATGTCATTTATCCGGACTTCTGCAGCACCTTTGACACGGTCTGCCACAACATCCTTTCCTCCAAATTGGAGGGTTATGGATTCAGAGAGTGGACTGTTAGGTGGATTAGGAATTGGCTGGAGGGTCACATCCAGAGGATAGTGGCAGGGTCCTGATGGACATCAGTGACAAGTGGTGTCCCTCAAGGGTCCATATTGGGACCAATGTTGTTTAATATCTTCATTAATGATATAGATGAAGAGACTGAGTGCACCCTCAGCAAATTTGCAGTTGACACCAAGTTGCGTGGTGCTGCTGCCACACCAGAAGGACAGGATGCCATTCAGAGGGGGACAAAGACAAGCTCAAGAAGTGAGCACCTGGGAATATTATGTGGTTTAACAAGACCAAGTGCAAGGTGCTGCACCTGAATTGGGGTAACCCTCTGTATCAATACAGGCTGGGTGATGAACAAATCGAGAGCAGCCCTGCAGAGAAAGACTTGGGGGTGCTGGAGAATGCGAGTCTGAACATGAGCTGGCAATGTGCGCTTGCAGCCCAGAAAACCAATCATATCCTGGACTGCATCAAAAGCAGAGTGGCCAGCAGGTCAAGAGAAGGGTCTGCCACTCTACTCTCCCCTTGTGAGACCCCACCTTGACTACTGCATCTGAGTCTGGGGTCCCCAGCACTGGAACAGCATTGACCTGTTGGAGCAAGTCTAGAGGAGGCCACCAAGTTGATCGGAGGGATGGAACACCTCTTCTATAAGGAAAGGCTGAGAGAATTGAGATTGTTCAGCCTGTAAAAGAGAAGGCTTTGGGGTGGCCTAACTGTTTCCCGTACCTGAAGAAAAGATGGGACAAAACTATTTAAACAAACATGTAGTGAGAGGAAAAGGGGGAATGGGTTCAAATGGAATGGGAGTAGGTTTAGACTAGATATTAGGAAGAAATTCTTTACTATGAAAATGTAAGGCACTGGAAGAGGTTGCCCAGAGAAGCTGTGAATGCCCCATCCACAGAGGTGTTCAAGGCCAGGTTGGATGGGGCTCTGAGCAACCTGATCTAGTCGAAGGTGTCCCTGTCCATGACGGGTTTTGGAACTAGATGATCTTTGCAGTCCCCTTCCAACCCAAACCATTCTATGATTCTATGTGGAACAGTGGAACAGCACAGAATCCCAGCCCTAAAGCTCCACTCTACACGCTGCATGCAAAGCTAAAGTATTTCACAGGGCTTTTGGCATCTCTAGCAAAGATGTCAGAGGCTTGAAAATGTCTGATTATTCCTGAAATTTCCATGTCTGTCTCCTCATGTCCTGCTCCTTAATTGCCAAATTGAAGTTATCATCCAATACTCAATAATCTTAAATTCATATTGATTGATGGCATCTGAAGACAACTTTTTACCACAAAATCCAGTTTTTCTATATATATAGTAATTTTTACAATTTGGCTTTCTAGTTACTGTCTTCCTGACTACAGATATGACTGTAAGTTTTTCACAGTATCAGGTCTGAGCTCTGGGACCCTTACCTCTGATATCCTTTTCATCTGTCTCTGATGGATGAAGAGAAAAATTAGCCTTTATTTTCTTTACAACTTTCACATGCCTTTTGTTTTTTTTAAGCACCAAAATGCAATTCCTTTCATCTTGCCCTATAGGCCATGTTTTCTAAATTTCCTATCATATCAGGAACTCAGGTCCCCCTGGTGTACTTATGTGCATACTTATGATTTTTTTTGTCTCTTATTTTCTGCATTAAACAAATACTCTGTTTAATGAAATGTAAAATAAAATAATTTCCCCTGTAAATTTTATATAATTAATGAATTTTTGCATTCGAAGCAAATGCTTATATTATTAATTCTATATTTTTTATATATATGTAATGTATTATATATATTTTCCTGCTGCATGCAGTTTTTCTACAGCTGTTCATCACTTAACATTGTCCTGTAATTCATTAACGTTGTACAGTTAACTCTAATTCAACTATAATAACTTTTACTTTTTATGACTAAATAACAACATAGGAATTTTAAGATTTGTATTTGTATTTGATTTACAAGAAATAGCAATTTTTGGGCATTATAAAGTTAAATATTTTCAATTATATAGGAGTTTTAAATTTCCTGAATTTTATCTTTTTCTTGGGAGATAAAATATATTTTACTTCAATTCTTACATATGGAGAATATTTAAGGAAAAATTCTGTTTTAAATTAAATTCATGTATGTGTTATTCTATATTTTCGTAATAAATTTGCCCATTAAAATGTGTTCTGAACCTGTCTGTTGGTAGATTTCACACTTTATACTTATTCTGAGGCAAAAAATGATGTTAGTCAAAAAACATACTGAACATAGGATGGAATAGCATGTTTGCAATGATTGGAGGGGAATAATTCAAAGTTTACTTTTGAGTGGGTAAGTTTTGGAGCAATTAACTTTATAATGCTAAATAAGAATTCAGGAACAGTGTGATAGAATAATTTGTAGTATAAACCTTTATTACCTAAAGAAATAACACCTGTCAGTATTTTCATTAGAAATTAACAGTATCTTTTTGTCCCTGACTGAAACAAGAGGCAGGAGAACGGTCAAATTTAAGTCTCAGTCTCCCTAAGAAGGTAAATTTTAATGTATATAAATGATTTACCGAATGGGTTTCTATGTGAATAGTAGTAATTTTGCTATCAAAGTCCTATCAAAGAGAAACTGAAATCACATTGCTAGCATTCTCTCATGTCATCACCTATAAATAAACAAATAAACAAACAAACAAATAAATGTAGTGAAAATTTGTGGTTTCTGTTCATAATCCATACTTTGATTTCTATGTATTTGTAAGGGTCAGGTGAATTAAAATTCCAATTTTATCCTGTACTTTATTTCCCACCTGAAAACTTTGAGTGAAAGATCACCAGTTTTACTTAATTTCCTACTGAGCCCTTTCAGCATACTACAGGCAGAAAAACATTAATCAACCCAAATGTACTCTTAAAGACACCCTCATGCATTGAACTCAAGTCTCTCAATGCTCAGAAGACTTGCAACACAACCTCTTATCTTTTTTCTCTCTCTCCCTTGTCACAAGCTGAAACAAAAGCCATAATGCAAAAGGTTAAAAAAGAAATCAAATAACAAGTGAAGTCATAAATGTGACAGAACCAGCCAAGACTACCTTTTACTACTTTTCTAAAAAAAGGGGGAAAATTGCTGAAGGCCTTTGGGAGAGGACAGTAAAAATAAGGCTGTGGTACCCTCTAAACGAAGCTAACAGGAGCTTTTTTCTTCTTTTTTTTTAAATTAGTTTTTCTTTTCATTGACAGGGAAAGGCAGCTACTCTTCCCTTTATGAAAAATAAAAGCAAAAAATGGTAAAATTTTTATATTAATAGTCAAAGAGAAAAAATCTTTTACCAGGAGTTTAGAATTTCCTGTTGATTTTTTTAATGGGAGGACAATGCAGCTGAAGGTCTGGACAAGTCTATGTTTTAAGAACATGGATAAAGATTCAGCCAGTGGTGAACTGAATATTAATATTAAAAAAACAGCTGGAATTCCTTTAGTATCATTTTCCTTATAGAATTTTTATATGTAAAATTTAAGAGTGAAATCAATGAAATAATTTTTAGGAGATAGATAAATTAGATGGCAGGCTACTGAACTGTTTGTATCTTACAAATTCACCTTGTGAGACAAGAAATTTAATTCTATTTTACTCTTTTCTTTCAGATACTCAATTGCTACAAAAGAATTCTCATAGATGGAGTGGGAAAGAACTACAGAAGAAGCTATTGTACATACAGTCACATTACATGTCTATTCATCCCCTCATCATGTCCATGTTTATTTTGTCCAGTCCTCATTGTTTCCAAGTTACTCTCCATTTAAAACTCAAAGCCTGAAGTGGAAGTACATGAGATGAAAATAGGCAAGCTATGAAGAATAGAAATTAACGAGTGAGGAGAGTTTTATTAAAGAAAACGCAAGAAATATCAATGTTTTCATTTTTAATTGCTGTGGAACAGGGTCTGTAGCAATTTATTTTTTTATCTGTAGCACTGTACCCTAGGTATTTAAATCGATTTCTCTCTTCCAAACAATATATTTCCATGTACCTGTGCGTTGCACCACCTGACTGGCAGGTTCTCCTGCCATCTTCTATCTCCTCCATCTCCTTTTTTTCTTTTTATTTTTTCCCCCCCCCCCCCTTTTTTTTCCTTTTATCTTTTTATTTTTTTCCCACCTTCTTTACTAGGGAAAAAAAAGTCTTGGTACCAAAATAATACACAATAATTTTTAATTGTATATGATCTTTCACAGTGAAATTAACCAAAAAAATTAAATATGTTCACTGAGTATCTATGCTTTCCCTATGTTGATGTACATGGATACACTTTTAAAGCAATAATATCTCTCTCTGAAATCATTATCTGTTATCCAAAATCACCGTTCTGAATTGTGCCCTTCCAATATAGGTCCTATTCTCTCCCTTCTCCCCTTTCCCATCTCCTGTCTTCCTCCCTTGCTTCTCCCCTCCTTATTTCAGTTTCTAAAGAACCATATGAGTATCCTCCAGGTTCTTCAAAATTCTTTTTCACATAGACATAAATGTGTCACATAAGTTTCACTCATAAGATTAAATCACACCTCTTTTCTCCACCCCTTCCCCATTGAGTTCTTAATGGAGTACTTCAGACAAGCAGTTGTAACTATGTACTTGGCCTATTTTATACAAAAATGGCCCCATGGCGTGATTAACAAAGAGAGAAATTAGCATTTTTAGAAACCCTTGGCAAAAGATAACTCAGATAAAAATCAGATTGAATTTGTTATGAATAAACTGAGTAACCATTTTCTTTTACTGATGAAGAAATTGTTAAGAAAAATTGCAGGTTTGCATTCAAACAAATAGACAAACAAAACCTATTGAAATAATGTAATATAAAATGAGCTCTTTGGACTACCAAGTTTAGCATTATTTAGGGGATACTATTTGTCATGATTTAGGACTGGTATTCCCCAATTTAGTCTCCCACTGAGAGTCTCCAAACCCCCTTCTACTTGCTTGATCTCCTCTCCACCTCCCCCTCCTCCTGCCATTCGTTGAAGGGGAGAATTGAAGGTACAAAAGGTAAAGATTATGGGTTGAGGTAAAAACAATTTACTGGAAACAGCAATGAGATAAGAAAAGGAACAGCAACAACAACAATACTAATGACACAAGGTAAAAGAAAGAAGGTTTCATGTGGAAATCCCCTGATAATAGGCAATACCTGACTGCTCCCTCTGCCACACTACACTGACCTGGAAGAAAGCCCTTCCCCTGTCCCCAGAAAATGACACGAGGTGGTATAGAAGAACCACCTGGTTCTAGCCAGGCCCCTTCCTGGCTAGTGCAAAAATTAACCCAGTCCTGACCAGAACTAGGACACTATTTTAGATAAATCAATGGATGTTTGACCATATGGATGAGGAAATATAAGACTTTATATTTTCTGCAATTACTTTATTGCCTTCTTTTCTTGTGCACATGTCTTCTTAAGATTGTCAAAGGTTTTTTTTTCTTCTTCTGAGTGAATCCCATCTGCAGGAAACAAAGGGAGACAAAAACAAACAAACAGAAAACACATACACACACACAAAACCCAACCCAACCCAAAATAAAAACCTAACCCAGACCCAGTGTATAATTTACATCATTATAACTGGAAAAACTCTGTAGTTTGTGTACTGAGTATATCTTATGGGAATACTCTCAGAAGCTTAATCATACTTTTTTCCCCACTAGAAGTGTTTTACTAATTTTCAAAAATCTTTTTGAGTTTTTTTTTTAATCCATTCATTTTAGAAAGGAAATATTAATGGAAAAATACTGTAAATACTCTGAAATGATAAACAAAAATCACAAACAAAAAAAACCAGAGATAAATGTCGTGTATGTAGTAACATTTTGAAACTCTATACTTTCGAATAATCACTAGCAAAGGCAATATTTTGGTCAGGGTGCAAAGGCTTCGATTTCATTTGTAAGCTTAGTCAAATTATTTGCAAGATATTAGACAGAATTTTAATTAATAATGGAAATTATCTACTATATCCTAACCAAATGTCTAAATGCATCAGTTGCAACTTCTATACCATTTCTTCTGGTGTTTTTTTTTTTTTTTTTTTCCTAGAGTTTCACATCAGTTCTTGGTCAGCTTGAAGAATAAGACAATGAAAGCATCTCAGAAAATGTTCATGTTTGTAAAAGAAAACACTAATACAGATAAAGCTGTCTATCATTACCAACATACTAGAGAAACCAGGTGGGCTTAGTGCTGAGAAACAGCTTAATAGATTGAAATCAATACTGAGCTAAAACAAATTGATGCCATATTAAAAATTTCTTTAATATTCACTTATTTTTTTTCTCTGAAGAATTCTGATCTTGAGGCTACTTGTGCTGCAAAATATCTTTTGTATATGAATTAATTTAAATGGATGCTTATTACCCTGGAAATTAACAATTTTAAATTGAATTGGGATCTTTCATAGAAGACTTTAAAAAAGTGACTTACATTTAGGTTAAGAAAGTAGAAAAGGAGCAATCTAGTACATGATAACAAAGTCAGGAATGTCTGGAACAACTACTAATGTTTTTCTTCTCTTTCCTTGCATCAAGATTGCAGATAGATATAAATACAGTAGTCTGAAGTGGATCAGATTTAGTAGTTCATACCTGATTCATAGAATATTGTCTCTACGGAGATGAGTCTTTTCATCTACCTTCTCTTAAATCCTATGCCGTTGGTTGTCTGCCTCTTATATCTGAAAAACAACAACAAACCCCCCAATTATATTATTGTTACATATAAGTTCTAAGAGAAAATTAGATTACACATATCATGGAATGGCAACTGATTAGGTAACTCATTAGTCTATTTTAATGCATAGGCAGTGGTGTGTGTTAGTGATGTAGCTTTAAGATTTTTGTATTTAATTGTCTCTAAAACAGCTGAGCAATGGAACTCTGATTAATGGTGGGACGAAAAAGTTTCTGAGTTTCGGAAAGGAACTATACTAAAAGACTGTGAATCTCATATATGTGAACTATAAAATTTTAATTTGCTTTTCTACTTGACTAGGGAAGCAACTGCTTTGGTAACCAGAAAGTTACACAGCTGTAGACCATGATAAATAACTCATTAGAAGAATATATGACTTCAGTAAGAAATACAATTGTTATAGATTAAATATAGTGTAAAGAACTACTTTTAAGAAGAAGGGGCAAATTCACTTCGAAATTGCAATTGGAGTTTTTATCTACAGAATTCAATGCTGAATCCAAAACCACATAAAAAGTCAGCCTAAGTAAACAAGATCAGCTAATTAACCTAATAATGTTGTAAAAAACACATAGCATAATAAAATGTTAATCTAAAATGGAACAGTCCTCAAGGGACAGTGAAAAGAATGAAAATCTTGTTAAAACTGACTCCTAATCAAATTTACCATTGGCTGGATATGTGAATTTCATTGCCTTATTTTTTTCTTGAGCATCGATGCTCAGGAACAGTGCCTTTAGGTACTGTAAATGTTCCTCTATCACATGAAGTTACAATAATCCAACATGCTTGAATTGTGCCCTGTCTGACTACTAGGGTAGTCTATGATAAAAATCACATGCCATTATATTGGTAATATCTTTCCCTCATTACATTACAATAAAGCATTTCACTGATTCTCTGATTTCATTAATGTTTACCTAACAATTATTAAAATATTATTCCATTTGTCAACATTCTAGCAACCTAAAGTTTTACACATTATTATTATAATTAATCAACTATGAAGTGTAGTTTGTGAAATTAGAAAATAGGAAAAAAGTAAAGGGATGGGGCAAAATTTCAGAGCTTTTTCTTTCAAAACCTGACTGATTTTGCTGCTTTATTTTGATATTTCATTTTCTATATTTGTTTTGTAATTATTTCTTTAACTTTCAATTTTCTTTATTTCATTTTCTGTATTTATTTTGTAATTATTTCTTTAGCTTTCAGTTTTCTTTATTATTTGCCCTCAAGATAGTTCAATACTATGTAAGCATCTCCTAGTCTTCTTCTCTGGTGTCTTATTTTTAAACTGTTCTTATCAGTGCACTGGTTGATCCAAGATGAAGAAATCAAAGCCAGTGAAATTGTTTTCCTTAAAAAACCAAAACTTAAATTCTATACACAAATATAGAGAAAAGCATTTCAACAGAAAATTCCAATAAGTTTGGAATAATTCAACAGTTCTGAACTGTTGAAACCTAAAACTTCCTGAAAATATCCTGCATATTCTATTTGAAATAGCAATTTTTGTTGCAGTAGCACTAATAGTATTGAAATTTGGTTGTCTGACGTAGCCCAAATTAGACCTTGGTTATGAGGTCCTTCATATGATCAGTTTTGCTTTATTTGAGATATTGACATTCTGATAATCTAGAGACAACATTAGTTATACCTTAGTGGGTATACTCATAACTTAATGTGAAATTACCTGCATGTCTGTGAAGAGACATATACTACACGTCACAAGTCTTTCCTGACACAGACAATAACAGAGTGGGGAAAAATATCAATCCCTGGCTGTAAAGATGTTGCACTAATTGATTCGTGTCCACACTGCTTAGGAAATGTTGTTCCTCTTCAGTCAAGGGCTGAACCAAGTCCTACATTATTAAGTTGACAGAATGCTTGTGGTCCTTCAGTAGTAATGAAAAGATGATAATAACTGTGTTGAAAGAAGAGCAGAGAACCAACCACCAAGTCACAACAAAACACCTGTTTATACATGAACACAGACCATCATTTGTTTCATGCTTCCCACAGTAGCCTTGAAAGGGAGCTGGTTCAGAACAACTTTGTCTTGAATATATGCATAATCTGAGGCAGGTGTCCTTCCCACTTCTTGTCTTCCATTCATCTAGAACAAGAGAGGTAAGGCACCATTTCCTCTCCTAGATTGTACCCTCTGGTTTGAATCAAAAACCACCCACAGGATTACGTGGTGGGATGGTCAATACTGAAGTCAAGCTCCAGGCTACCAGGAAGCTGAGCAGGACAGTGAGGTGCTTCACCCCACGTGTGGAGCTCAAGCGTATCTCAGCCATGGTTTGTCTGCCAGCTGGATACACTGCTTGCAGAAAACTGTCATCTGAGTGTTACACTAATTTTGCATTATTTATCTATATGTTGATAATCAAATGAGTCTTTAAAATTATGTATATAAAATGCTCATATCCACAGAAATAATAAGAAGCAGGAAATCAGAAATTGCTTTATTTAAATAAAAAAGTTTTCATCATGTTTCTAAACAAATTATGCCATAATAGCACTATTTTATTAAAATTATTTTTTCTCTCAGTATCAGGAATGAAAATAGTAACTGAACCTGAAATAGTTATTACACCAATTTCCTTTTTATTTTGTTTTCCTAATCACTTATAAAGGAAATGTTGGCTTGAATACTACAAACTTCCAAACTTTTGTTCATTGAAGATGCTTTATGTTTTTCTTGTTTGTGAGTGTACAATGTTATATTCACTGCCAAGTGGAACTTCAGATTTAATAGCATTTGGCCACTTTACTATATAGTATTGTCTAACAATCTGGATTCCTAATGTAAAACCCTAATTCCATCAGACCTTCTAACATCTGCTGTATTTCCTTCCTCAGTTCTTGAAGTAATGACAGCATGTTTTGTAAAACAGAAAATAGTGATAGTGCCTTTGTTGACATAGTAAAATACCTATGAAAATAAGAGACTAGTAATGGTAGTTGGCTTTGAACATGACTCTTGTCTTGCATTTCTTATTATTGCAGCTGACGATGGAAATCATTAGTCTGTAATTGTAACGCCAAGGTTACATGTTCTGAAATACTAGAACAAATAACATTAAAATATATGTGGAACAGATTAAGAAGAATAGGTGACAGAAAAATTAAGCCATAGGTTTCTGAAGTAGCCCCTCTCCCTTAAGAATAAATTCTTTTGACCATATATTTCAGATTGCCTATGGTTTGTTCAACTGCTAGCAGCGTTTGTTCCTGTAGCCATGTAGATGACTAGACTCAAGAAACTAATTTAAACTCAATAATAAAATGCTGTAAAATGGCAGAGAGATTTTACAATCTAAGCTTAAGCACCTGTCTTTATTACTGGGTTTATTCTCTGACATCATCTCTTTTTTCTTCTTCCTATTGACCAAATGAGGAATATTGGTTTCTAACTTTAGGATCTGAGAATTTCTTTAAAGTTGGATGTTAAAAGCAGCCAGTAGGTGAACAGCTCACACACTGAATTTTGCAAAGGTGTGGTCAAAATTTGCTTTTATAGACAGCACTCAATTTGACTCTTTTACCATTTCTCACTATGGTCTTGTTAGCCATGGTAGGAAGGACTCACAACAACTGACTTCTCTTAAAGCACAGAAAAATTTTTCAGTTATGCTCTCAGGAAAATATTGTGTGTTATAGTATACTTTATTCCATCTTTTGCACAATCTTTGTTTTTTTAAACAGAAAAATACACACCATATTGAATTACTCAATTGGTAATTTATTTATCTTGGATACTATCGTGCAAATGTTTAAAACATTAGACTGCAAGACTCTGGAACTACAGACAGGGTGTGGATCTATGCATTTGCCTTTGTCTCCAGATATATTTCTCACTATTTGATCAATGATTATGGTGGGCAACTGGACAATGTAGGAAAGTTTACAAAATTTTGCTTTTTCAGCAGGCTTTTAATTCACCTTTCCAAAATTCTAGACAGTAAATTATATTTCAGTGCTGACCTGGCTTGGTGTTTTGTTCATTTAGAGAATTTCTGCACATTAGGATAGAAAAGAAAATAAGGTTGTCATATAAAGGCCATACTATTGCATTACCAGTTTTCATATCTTACATAAATACTGAAATAAATACATACAGTAGTTTAAGAATGGCAATAAAGAACAGATGCATTTTCAAACGAAATTGAAGTTTTAAACAAATACCACAATTCAATCTAATAAATGTAGTAAAAAAATGGCAATTGAAGGATTCTAAATCTGAAATTGGAGGAATCCAACCAGTTCTACTGTCAGTTTTAGCACTGAAGAGCTTATTTGTTTGCCAATAAGAACAGACATCTTAGTCAATATTAAATCTTGTGAATTGATCTGACCTGTTAAATGAAAAAGTACCTTGAACGTGAGAAGTGACTTGAATAAGGTCAATGACAGCTCTCATTATGTACTAGAAGAAAGATAATTAACACTGTGTGTTTGAGACCATGATTCCTTTCCTTTTGCTGGTCATTACTTGATTTCATTATTGTGTCATTCATGTTTTATTGTAAAGTTGATAATGATGCCCAAACATATTATTTATTGTCAATGTAACATCAGGAAAGTATCTTTCTATATTATGTAAATTGATAAGAAATATTGGAAAAAAAAAAAAGATTTACTTAAAACAGAAACCCAGCACTATCACAGACCTAAAATTCTTGTTTCATAATCAAATCACTTTGTATCTCAGACCAAATTAAGAATGGCTGAAATATTGAAAGCCTTGAATAAATGAACAGAGATTTATAACAGTAATATTTATTACTATTTTTATTGTTATTATTGTTAAAGTAGAAACAAAATAAAAGGCCTTCAGACTTTAAAAAGTTTTTTTTTTTTTGAGACCTTTATCTTTTGATTTCTACTGCTTACATGTTATTTGCTGGAAATGCATTCCTTAGAATCAGTCTTTACAAATTTATTTCTAATAATTAATTGGAAATAGGTTTCTAAAATGATCTGTGATTCTACAAGGTTAAATTTGTAATAAAGATTTTTGAAGAACTTTGTTTAAGACCGCAGTTTATAGGATCACAAGATGATTGTCTTTAGCCATCAGCCAGTTTCCATCCTTGCTATAACCCAAGATGGCAACTACTAGACTTTTTTCTAACAGTATTGTTCCACTGGGACTAAAATTCATTTTTTCAAAACACATTGTAGCAATGGCACCATTTCACTTGGACTACTATTCAAGTGAATGATTTGACTGGTTTAAACAGGATAACTGTCTATCCTTTGTTCCCCACCTTGGGCAGGCAGTTGATGTTCCTGTTACTGTCAGAATCGTTCCCACCTTTATCATGCAAGAGCTCCTGGTACAGTCAAGGGACACTTCACTGCTGAACTGGTGCAGTCCAGGGGTGCTTCACTGCTCAGCTGGTTCAGTCAAGGCTTATCAGGAGCTGCTGAGATCGTAGAGAGGACCGAAAGGAGTGGGGGGAGGGAGGATGCACCACCACAACATAACACAAGAGGGTGCTATGCTCATCCTTCCCTCTTGATCTCTCCGTGTCTGCCGATGTGGGTTGGGGGGGATGTGTGTGAAGTTCGAAATATTGTCATATAATTCTGAGAGACCCCATACACTTGTGCAATTATTACTTTCAAACACATATGCAAAAAAGCAGGCCTCATAGCATAATAGATTAAATTCTTTTGCTGTTTGTATTTTTTCTATTTGTTTTCCCTTTTCCCAATGAGTTACGAATTTTCTTCAAAGTACCTCAACATGTGCTCTATGTTCATTAATAAAGAGGCATTGTAAATGTGGTACTGAAAGTCTGATTTTTTTTTCTTTATTAGTGGAAAGTTATCAGTACTTTAACTATATCAGAGAGGTTACTCAAGGAGTAATAAACAATTCTCAGAGCACATAGTGTTCTAATACTTGCGTGATTACTTTTCTTTAATTGTACATTAGCAATTCAAACATAGACATAAACATTCTGTCAAATCTACCCAGGTAATGAGGTTCTATTTTAAAATTTATAATCAGTTTAAATCCTATTTAGGCAGTTAATTTCAACAACTTAAGCTGAGTTTGACTAATTAATTTTCCCAAACGCAGAGCAGTGAAGGCATCATAAATTAGCATTGAATTCTAAATTAAACTAGGTGATTTGCACCACTGTGCCAGTTAACCCTTGTAAAGGTACTAGTGGGTTTGCCTAGGCTTGTTAGTCTAAATACTTTCAAGCAAGCTAATAAGGAAACAAAAATATCTAAGGCTTTTCTCTGTATGATGACAGGCAAATATTGAAGGTTTTGTACATTTTCAGATGTACTGGAGAAGACATTTCTCAGTTTGTTAAACAGTTTGAAAAACCTCAGAGCACAAAACAAAAATTTATATTCTATTGTTTATTAAAACTGATGGAACATATATAGAATTTACAGACTCCCACCAGATAACTTAAATAAAATATGACCCTTTTTTTGTTGTTTTTGTTTGGGGTTTTTGTTTAAATATCTTTGCCATGGAAGCACTAGGAGAAAAAATAAATTTAAAACCCTATGGAAGTGCACAGATATCCATTCAGTAACAGCCTGACATCAAATATCATAATAAAGAACAAATTAACACAAGTTACTGAATAGATCGTTTCCGTACAAAATTACACTGGTTTCCAGTGTGTTTCTATGGGTTTATATCATTGTTTATGTGACAGATCTATCCAATTAAGAACTTCAGTGCTCAGCACTGATGAGGCTGCACCTCAAATCCTGCGTTCATTTTTGGCCCCTCACTTCAACAAAGACATTGAGGTGCTGGAGCATGTCCAGAGAAGGGTAACAGAGCTGGTGAAGGGTCTAGAGGGTAAGTTATATAAGGATCAGCTGAGGGTTGTTTAGCCTAGATAAAAGTAGGCTCGGGGAAGACCTTATCAGTCTCTACAACTACCTTGAAGGAGTCTATAGTGAGGTGCAGTTGGCCTCTTCTCCCAGGAAACTAGAGACAGCACAAGAGGACATAGCCTCAAGCTGTGCCAGGGACGGGTTAGGTTGGATATCAGAAAGAATTTCTTTGTGGAAGAAATTATTAAGCATTGGAACAGGCTACCCCCAGGCTGTCCCCACCCCTGGAGGTCTTCAAGAAACATCTGAACGTGACAGTGCCATAGTCTTGTTGTCAAGCTGGTGATCAGTCAAAGGTTGGACTCGATAATCTTGGAGGTCTTTTCCAACCTAAAAGATTCTGCAATTTTTGGTAAGACACTGTACCTAGGTAAGTCAGTCAAGTTATGAACACTGACATTTCATGATACTTTTATAATGTAAAGTATATGTTGCATGATTCTTGCAAACTTTCCCACTAAATTGTAATTCAAATACTTCTCAAAGAGGAGAAAAGCTGAGATCAGATAGGGTATTTAATCTAGGAGAAAAATCTAAATAAAATGCAGTGCTTGGACAGTAAAAAGAGAAGTCCAAATGAGAAATTAAGTTTCATTGTTAGGCATAAGGACTGGAGAAAAAAGTTACTGACAAAAATGGAGGACTTTTGTACGGATTTCATTGTAGTCAAGAAGGTTGTCTTTCTGGAAGACACAAGCTATTGCTGTCTTCTGAATCTAAACTGTATGGCTGATGAAAATATAGGCAAGATGTCATACATTGAATTAAGCAGCTGAACATGAAGATGTTGATATTATGACCTCCTGAGTCTCATTAAAGATAATTAGAATCAGCAGGGCAGGTAATCACAGAGTCTTGGTTCATTCTGGGAAGTGCTCTTGCCCTTAAGAAAACTACAGAACACCTGCAAAGTACCTGTATTAAGACTTGTTTGCCGATATGCACACTAGCAGAACCTCTTAGAATCATGTTCCCCGATGATTGTTAACCTCATACAAATGTCTGGTTATAGAAGTTGTTAAAATATTACAGAAGATATTAAAAACAAGATAGTGATTGAAACATGGCATCAAAGTATATGCTCAACATCATGAGAAACAACAAAATGTCATGACTCTAGTTCAATCTGAAGCTTAGATACTGGCTTTTTTTTAGACTTCCACTCCTGTGGAAGGCACTGAGTGAAATGACAGGGATTGCCTGATTCAATTCAAAAGGTTCCCTGTGCTGAGCTTCCTGGTAACAGCTAGAAAGCAAATATTTGCAAAGGCAATTGAATTAGTGTTTAAATGCCAAACACTCAATAAAAAGTACTAGAACCATCATTGCTACTAGAAGATACACTGCTGAAGCAATTACGTTGTAATACAGTGCATATTGTAAACATAAAGTAAACAAATTTAATATATTCCTGTTATTTTCCTCTCCCTGGGAGGATTTCCCATAAATACTTGCAAAGCAACAGCATTGATCAGTTTAAAATCCCTCCTGAAAGCCATTCTTTTACCAGAAAACAGGATCCTCAGAATAGCTACTGTCCTGAAGCTAAATGCACTGATTCACAGGCAGTTATTGCCTTGTGACTTTCTGATTATCTGAACTCCATGTCTTTATCACCTTGCTCAACTTAATGCAGAATTTACAATATCTTTGTTACAGGTAGATTTTTCTTCAGCTCCTGTACAACATCAACCACAGTGGGTTTAAGCATTACTTTTTGGATTGCAGCATTAATCAGCTAAGTCCAAGAGAAATGCGAAAGGTGACTGAAAAACAAGCTTATTATTGACTTACTTAAAATTTGCTCTTCAGAGCTCTACCTCCCCAGTGGAAATATTTTATCTATCTGCAAATCTGAAAAAAAAGGTTGAAAATCATTGTTCTAGCAAAATGGTATTCTATTTGATGACTTTGATTCATAGTCTGCAACACTAAGAGGCAGCATGTAAAAAGACCTTGCGTAGAACAGCTTTATATTGTATGCATCAGACTTCTCGTATGTGAGATGCTCAACTACACTGGGCCATAGATGACATTAGTTATGACATTTTCAAAGTGGAAGTCCAATTCCTAGGAATCTTAAAGCTGTCCCTTAATATTGTTGGTCATAGGCACTAAACTAGTAGTCGGAACAGTCATCATTAACAGTGTTATATGATGAGGTATCAATATTTGACAGAAATTAATAGTCTTTATTCACATGAGGACTGTAAGGGTAAACAAAACATAAAACCCATCTAATATGTTGCTCTCTTTCTATGTCTCACATGGAAGTCTCGTGCAAACTTGAATATAGAAGCACAAACAGCAACTAAACAAGATTCTTGTTTAAAGTGACCCCTGCTACCCCTTCAAATCTGGGAACCTTGGTTATATTATACCATTATAGGAAGACTGACACAGAAATGCACTAAAAGAATTTTCTTGTTTTATAATCCCTGGAAAATAGGTAATTTTGAATTATAGATTCATGCCATGTGATTTTGCTTAGTTTTCTTGCATTAACGCAACCACTATTTGCAGAAAGTGTTTTACATTTTGTTGCCCTGGTTCAGTTTTTCTAAGGAGTTTGCTTCTACAAATAGCTTCATTTTCTGGGTCATATGAGTGTTAGTTCTAGCACTAGCAAGAATACTTGACCGGGACTGTACAGATTTTGGGCTTGAACTTCGACAGAACTAGAGTCTGATAAAGCAATTAGCTCTTTATTATGCAAAATCAGTGATGAGTTATAGTTGTTTATTTATTTATTCTTATATTAGCACTTCTTAAGGTACAGTGCACATTTACAGACATAGCAGCCATTTCTTTTGTGATTTCATTGCATTTGGCAACTTAGTGACCTCTTCTTTCCTCAGTTGTACTGAGTTACAGTTACACTTATATGTCATTTACTTCCCTTTCTTCATATCAAAGAAAGCAGGGGAGAAGCTCCAGTCATTCTTTGGCCATGACCATTGGAAAAAAAGTAACAGTGATCAGTTAACTGTGGGAACTGCAAACTGCTTTCCACCCTTGCCACACTTGGGACCATTTGAGGATGGTGCGTGAGAGTATAGTACCAGATTCACTGAAGGGTTAGCTTTTGTTATCTTTCGTAAACAGTTGCCAGATCTGCCTAAAACAATCACAAATTATTGCGGCTTTGCTGCGCACTAACTGAATCTACCATATGGCAGTACCGTGGCAATGATCCAAACATACTAAGGAGTTTTTTTGGTTTTTTTCTTCCTCCTTACCCTAATAAAACATGTTTATTTGTTATTTTCACTAGTCTTGTTGTTATATAAATATTGTGGGAAAACCTAGTGTGCTTTATAAAATATTACCACATCTAAAGTGAAGGTTTAATTAGTAACTGAATCAGTATGAAAAATTAACTTTACATTCCCTTGGGATTTCAGACTCTAATCTCTTATGGGTCTAAAATATCTCCAACATTAGACTATGTCATAGTTCTTATTAAAATTATTTCAGTGCGTATTTTTTAAAATCTGTCTTATGTTCACTGCCATTCCTTTGCCTCAGTATCTTAGATTTGTGGTCGTAATATGAAAACACTCAAAAAGGTGAAAAATTTCCTTCCTTTTCTGCTTAGCTCTGTTGAGCATGACATTATGCCCACTGAGCTCTTATGCATTTATTCTGTTCAGATAGTCAGATAAGCTTTTTAAACATGTGAGTGACGCATCTAGATCTCTGGCTACACATGGGAATGATTTTGAAAGTTGTCTGGAAACTGCAGTTTGGAATCAAGTGTTCAAGGTGCACAGGCACCACACATCTTTCCCTAGGTTCTTTCTGCTGCTTTTATTCAAAGTGATTGCCATCAAATGTTAATTTCCACATTCAGTGACCTATTTTCATTTTATTAAAATGTACTTGAAATAGGTACTGATTTTAAATAACAGTTTTCCCTTATAAAACAGAATATTTCATTCAAATAGTTCAGATATTTTGTGCAGTGCCTCACATGCTTTCTTTTACAGATGCTAGAACTGTGATTGCTTGTGTCAGTTGCTGATGTCAACTGAAAATTCATACAAATAATGAACAACTAAATATTTAACTAAAATAAAAGCAAATTAGAGCTACATAACTATTTTGAAGATGGAAAGGGTAAATTCATAACACCTTCATTTGATCTACTTTGATAGAAGTCTTGCTGTCCTTGTTTAGTTAACAGAGAAAAACAGAAACCAATTCAGTTATTTTCCTTCAGAAAGTAAATATATTTTCAATTATTGTTTTATACCATGTTTATTCAGGTAATCTGCTTTTAAAAATATAAAATTTGTTCATTTAAAACATTTCTAAAAATTAGGAATTAAAATCCACTGCCTGGATTACCCATCAAAAGACGTTATCTACAAGGTAGAGAAAAACAGCTGACTATTTTAGATGTGACAGATCTGTTTTTTGTTAGATTTTGGGAGTTTTTTTTGGTTGATCAGGAATCTTTGAACCTCCACTGAACTTACACCATTTAAATGCAGTACATTTCATGTCTTTTCACTTGTTTTATAAACTGCTGGGTCACGTTTTAGAATTTTACATATATATGTTCCCTGTTTTGAGCTCTAAGGAACTGAAGAAGCCCAATTAAAGGATAAAACAGAGATGTCACCTTCTGGTGACCTATTTTTTTTCCAGTGACAGTCCTTTGCATGGCAAATTTTTGGTAGCAGTGTACCTACAGGGGTGAGAAGCTGCCAGAAGCTTCTTCCATGTCCAAAGGAACCACTGCCAACCTGCTCCAAAATGGACTTGTCAGTGGCCAAGGACAAGCCTATCAGTGACAGTGGTAGCACCTCTGGGCTAACCTAGTTAAGAAGGAGGGAAAAAAATCTGGGCAACTGTAGCAGAAGAGAAGCTTGAGAACATGTCAGACAACACTGGCATGTTCACCAAGGTCAGTGAAGAGGGAGTGGGAGTAGGTGCTCCAGGTGTCAGAACAGAGATTCCCCTGCAATATGTGGGGAAGACTATGGCGAGGCAGGCTGTCTCCTGCAGCCTGTGAAGGTCCATGGTGGAGCAGGTGACCCCAAAGGGGACCCACATTGGAGCAGCCTTCTCCAAAAGGAGGTCCTGTGGCAGGAACCCATGCTGGAACAGGGGAAGAAAGGATAGAGACAACTTGTGATGAACTGACCACATCCCCATTCCCCCTGCACCATGGAGTGGGAAGAAATAGATTGAGAGTGAAGTTAAGCCCAGGAAGAAAGGGGAAGGTGGTTTTAAGATTTGGGTTTAATTCTCATTCCTCTACTCTGAGTTGATTGGTAAAAAATTGAACTAATTTCCACAAGTCAAGTCTGTTTTTCTCGTCGTGGTAAATGGTGAGTGATTTCTTCTCATCCTTATCTCACCCCATGAACCTTTTGTTATATTTTTTTCTCCCCTGCCCAACTGAAGAGGGGAGTGATAGAACAGTTTTGGTGGGCCCTTGGTGTCCAGCCAGGGTCAACCCACCACATTTGCTTTTGACTTTTTTTGTTAATAAAATGTATTCCTAATGAGCTCATTTTCGTATGTTTCTCCATGTCAGGCTTTCAACTGAAGTATTGTAATCCAGAGAAGTCCATTGTGTTATTTCTGATCTCAGTGATGCAAGAAAACCAGGAAAGGAACACAATTCTTGACCCTTTCAGATCTTGCAAAGAATTCTTCACTTGAGGCCAATCTATCCTGCACTTAGCTTGTCAGTGTGTACTGAAACACAATACCATGTTTCATTCTTTTCCTTTTGTAATTTATTTTGCTCCAGTAAAAAAACCAACCAAACAACCAAAAAAGTCTGGTCTTTTTGCAGATTACGTTTTTAGTGACAGTACCAGCTTGGTACATTCAAAATTCAGCTGGTATTTCAAACAATCTTTTAGGACAGACACGTATCAACTTTCCTTTTTCCTGTACTGCAGCCAGTTATGTCTGGCATTCAATTCTAAACCTGAAATGTTATAATTTGAAAAGACTCATAAGAGAGTATTAGGAATAAAATTTCAAGGATAAATTTATTAACATCTCCCAAAATATAATGTTGTTGCTCAGCGTTATTCATTTTTACATAGGTAGTCTGACCTAAAACTCACTGAAGTCAATAAAAAGCTTCTTATTGAACTTTAGGTAATGGGTAATACAATGAAGCTGTTTCACCTGCAGAGTATTATTCAGAAGAAAGGCATTATTCATCATCATTTTTTCCCTTAAAACAAGGAGAAATAAAGACAGGCACCTTATCCAGACTCAGAAATCAATTCATGATAAGAACTAAAAATAGAATGCACTCTTTACTTATATAGTGATAACAGTCATAGTAGAAGCATTACAGAAAATATTGAATAATGGTAGAGTACTGCATAATAAAGAAGTACTGGATAATTGTATGTGTTGTCCTTGAAGATGTATTCAGATGATGGAATAATTTGTAATGTATTTTTATATGTGAGTCTCTTCTCTTGGATTTTGTCATATTTCTTATTGGAATTCTGCTTCACATTGTAAAATAAGTGCATAAAGTCTAATCTATCTTTACAACAGCAATTTTGTTTTCTACATTTTAATCAAGGAAAGGTAATGCACAATATCCTTTGTGTGTAGTTTAGTCCTGTATTCATTAGTACTCTGTAAACCTCAATTTTCTTATAATTTCAGTTTTTTAAAAAAAATTACAGAAACCTATATTACAAATTTATTATTTACTACTTCTTTTTCAACCAAAAAAACCCAACTTGTAGATGTGCATGAACATGTATCATCTTTATTGATTCTTCACAACTTTAATTCTCAGATCTTTTACTTCTGTTCAGCTAAATTCTCTTTGCTGTGGATACAGAATTAGGAAGCCCAAGATTTTGAGAAAATAAAAATCTCAAATTTCAGTACTTCAGAAAAGACTGCCAAATTTTTCATAGTCTTTGACAACTTTTAAGTTGTAGACTTCCTTGTTTATATCAAAACTGCTTTTCCATCTAGTGGGAGTTTTTGTGGATGTATAAGAATTGTACACAATTTTGCACACCTTTAGGCGGATAAGTGATGAGTGCATCTTAATCCAGTATATTCTGCAAAATAATTGTATATGGTCTTCAGTACACTGGATGAGGATCACTGTTAGCTCAGTTGGCCAGCAAACCAAAACCTTTTTTTTTGGTCTATTTACCCATTGATTCATAAAGGAAGGAGGCAAGAACCTCTACACTGGAGATGAATTGGTATTATGGCCTACACCACACCTTCAAAGCCAAAAAAAGTTGATCATACTATGTCATTGGTCTGGTTTTTTTACCAGAACCTGCAGGATACAGCAAGTTAATTCTTTTCTGCTACAAATAAGCAAAGTTATGAATAGCTGAGATTTATCAGATCTTATATATTTCTGTAGGTAATTCTGGTGTTCTGGTGGTGTCCCTTGAGTTTTGTTGCTATTTCTTAATTCAATTAGTTTAATTCTTTGTTTTCCTAAGTGATATTCAAAACTATTTTTTCATTATTAACGCAGGGGGTTCATTACTTTCATTTTACATTGTCAACCCTCATTTCAAATACTTTTTACTTCCGAGGAATTTTCAAAAATTTACTAATGAAACTTATATACTGTTTTATATATGGTCCAGATAATTAACATATTCTTTGTTACACCATTTCAACACCTGCAATCCTAATATGGATTTTGGGACACTCTCTGTGAGTATGTGTGCACAGAAGACTTGCACTAACAATATTTGAGAGAGGCAGATGCATAACAAGAAAATATTTCTTGAATTTTGTGCAAAGTTTATATTATTATCTTTATATTCTCATAAATTTCAGTACAGATCAGTACAATCTACAATTCCTTTTTAATGCAGTCTTCTGTTCTATTATAAGACAGACATTTTGAGTTTTCTCTGTTACCAATCAATTGTAACAAGGCAGAAGAAAATTTAGCAGCATTTCAGGGTAAAAAGTGAAGATTTTTTTAACTGAAAATGGGAACAACTTTTTTTCAGAATGAAATTTGCAAGTTGACCAAATTATCTCTTTGTCCTTGTAGATAGTCTCAGGAAACTGTCATGATTCCTTAGCAGCAGAGCTCTACTTTTTGGGAGGTGAAAGAAATTCTGATCTGAATGGAAAGACAAGCAGCGCGGTATATAAGAACAAGCCTTGCATTGGACAGTATATTAAAGGATGCCTTAGCCTTCCTTTCCAGCAAACTTTTATCTTTATATTTAGACTGCATTTTCTCAGTGCAATTGATTCAAATACTGCTTTAGAGAGCTGTTGAGTGAGAGACTCCAAAAGGAAAGAATGCAATTTATTATGAACACTTCTTTTACTGAGTAGAGGCTTTTTACAAGCTTAATTTTCTAATTATGGAGTAGGACTACACACTTAATTTGTGAAATCAGTAATTACTATGTACTATGGTTTGTGAAAACCCAGTAATTAATAATCACTCTATTCATCTTATACTGAAGTAGAAAAAAAATTGGTAGTGTGCCTTGGAAGCATTGTGGGACATACGATACTCGAGGAACCAGTGAACTTGAACAGGCCACATCTGCTCTATTTGGACTCACATTTAGGGCTTGAGAAGCTAGTATGTAAATCAGGTAGTCTGTAACTTAGATTTGGGAAAGGTAAACAATATGTGGACTAAGGGATGGAATGTAGTGATCCTGACTCACTGAGTCAGGACACTTAAGAGTTCCACATAGCAATTAATCTGAGTAGGCCCACACCCATGATGTGTTGCTCATATTTCTGGGCTCTCCACAGCAGAGCACCTTGGGCAGCTACCACTCAATATCATCTTTGTGGCCTTGCCTTAGTATAACAGTGTAGCACAAGTCTTTGTGAGAACATTCTTGAGAATAGAGTTGTTTCCTTGTGAGGGAATTAGATGGTAGCACCAAAAGGGAAAACTCTCCCTGTGCAGGTCAGGATCTGCTCTGCACAGTGCGCCCAGAGAAAATCCAAATGGACTCTGTTCAATACTACACAAAACACAGGTGCCCTTAGGGACAGAAGGTTTACTCACTAACTCTTTTCCTTCTCTTATTCTATCTTATTAATGAAGTATTTTTATCAAGCTGTTTGTTGTCGGATCTTTTTTACTGAGAACCATAAAAAAACCTGCACCAATTCAGTCTCACCTCACCCCTCACCCCCGGTACAGAAAAGTGTGCCTGAAAACCACAGGACAAAAACAGAAGACATAGCTATGCAGTTTATGATTTTGAATACTGAGAACATAGAAGTAGTACCTGTAATGGTTACCAAAAAAAAAAAAGAATGAATAACATAAATTTCTGTCTCTCAGAGCATAGCTCTCTGCAATGTTTGCTTATCCATTCTCTTTATGTAGCTCCATAACAAAGTCTACAGAAAATGTTGGATCTTGTTCCTCTTCCAGTTCAGATGACAATGACCACATTTGCAGTTTACAGTTAAGGAAAGGCAATCTTAATGGTGGTAAGTATTCCAGAAATTTAAATTTAAATACATCATTAGAAAGGTTAAATAACCAAATATACTCAACCATTTCTGGCCAAGAAATTTCAGTAGTTGGAAAGAACAAGTTTTATAGTCTCTAAAACTGAATTATGTTCTGCAAGTAAGCATGGTTTTAGCTCTCACTAGAGGAATAATGGTAAATAAATTGAAATATGTAATAATGAGATAATTTTTGTTCTTCTGTTTGCAAGCTAAAAGATAAATCAGGTAAATTTTAAAAGACAGTCCGTATTGGAGATAGAAATAGGATTCAAAGAAACACTGAGAAGCCCCCAAAATACTGATGCAATGCATCTGAAATGTCACAGAATCTCTTTTACACTACATACTATATAATCTGAGTACATTGATCAGCTTCTGAAGGAGTTATTTCAATGAAAAAAGTGGTGCTGACCACTTTTCGTATTTATATTTTGAACACTTCCTGATATTAAGAGTTTCAGTGTGCTATGTGGACTTTTTATCTTATTAGTTATTTCATTTTCTTATTATTTGCTTGATGGCAGTTGAGTAGAAGAGAGTCATTGAGTTCTCTAAACATAAACAGTGCTGTCTGTACTCTTTTGAAATGGATTCTGTCCCTCTGAAATCGCTCATGAAAGGAAGAATGTATTTATTCTTCAGAAATTGTAGATCTACAAAGCTAGATTTTCTTTTGCGTTTCCTGGAGCACTCTTCAGGCTGCTGACCTCTTCCTAAAACAAATGTAATTGATGCTTTTTGTTCTACACACACATCAAGAATTTTATGTTGATACAGAGGAAGGAAGAGGGTGAGGGTCAAAAGTAAATTTTAAACCAGCTCTCCTTTGATAGCAGAGACCCTTTTCTACACCTAAATGGAAAAATCTGCTCAGATTTTTACTTCTGGAAATAACTTCTAGCTTTTTTTCTGAATGTATGCGTGTTTAAGCATGTATTAGAAAAGCAATTTTTAGTAAAATATAGAGCAGTTAAAGAAAATTCTTTAATGCAATTTGCAAAGAAAAGAGGAAAGGGAGTATGGATTTATATTGTTATAACTGCAGATGTTGGGCTGTCCTGTAGCAGTCAGGACAGGAGGTATTTTTGGTACTTGAAGCCTCTCTGGTGTTCAAGAGTATATCTACTCTGATTACCAGTGTATAGTTTATTTTAATAACATATCATGTGCAAAGGAAGAAAAAAAATCAAGACCAATACTTTATCTTCATCAATGACATATTGATGTGCCTATTAATAGGACTGTTTGTTGATCTCAGTGGCAGTGTTGATAAAAGTAGAAGCTTCAGCTGACCAGTGCAGGTTTGAACTCTGATATTAGGTTTCTGTATAGCATGACTGATGTCCACAGCCTGAGATTTTTTTTTCAAAAAAGGTGTAAAAATAAAAAACCAAAATATATAAAACTGATATATACCATCATTACACACAAGTTATACACTTACCTTTCATATATCAGTCAAAACTGGTTTATAAACAAAAGATATGCCCCATTGACATAGCAGACTTTAATCAGTTTGATTAAGGAAACTGTGGCTCCATAAATATGCATTTGCTTTATGGATATTTTGCATTCTTCACAACGGTGTCTAGCTATAATTATAAGAAACACTTATTTTTAAACTTCAGCCTCAGAATCTTTTAGAAGGCAGGCAAAACAATAGGACATATACTTCAGTAGGTTTGGGGATTTTTTGTTTGTTTGTTTGTTTGGGTTTTCTTGAGTGATAGAAGTTGAATGTGTTTATAGGATGTGGAAGTATCATATATAAAAATACAATTCCTTGTAATCAGGTCAGTTCCTGAATTTGATCTAATGAGTTAATATCTTTAAAATCAGGTGAAGGTCAGGTTTTTGAGAACACAGCTGTGGAATCTCTGACTGCTGTTTGCTCAGTGTCAGACAAAGTATATTAAAACTCAAACATTCTTTCATTTTCCCCAATACTGGATATTTCTCCAGCATTTGAATATAAAATATTCAGGGTGCTGGGATATCTTGTCTAGACTACTTTTTACAGTTAAGAATAAATCAGAACACTGAGGTCCCTTCCAACATGGTATTCCATTCATATTCTCTAGTTTCTTTGTTATTTGAATAAGAACTTGGTGATTGGAAGGAAAATCACAACAACCTGTGTATTAATTTTGATTTAAGATTGATGATTGATGTTGGTATCACAAACCTGAATATCCTTGGATATGGTAATATTACTATTCATTTCGACTCTTTTTTTAACTCAAATTTAATTTGTTTTGGTTCCCTCTACAAAGTGTCTGATAACGTGTTATGACCTTTTCATTATGAAATTTTCAACAATGTTTTTACAAGACTGAAAGTGACATTTCTGCCAACTACTTCAGATAAAGTGATATTTGACCTTCTGCTCAGAATATGTTTAGAAGGAATAACAGAGCCATCCTTAAATACGCCAATAATAAGTGCGATCATTTATAAGGCCAATTTCAACAAAATTCAGTAAGATGAGTTCAATACGAGTCACCTAAAAATATAATGATACATGGCAGCCATGCAATGTGTAGCATAAAAATACTTTTAATGCAATCAGTAGAAAATATCAGCCACTATTTTAACTTTGGGAAAACCAAAACAAAAGAAGGGCAAAACTAAACAAAACAAAAAAAATCAAACAAAAAACCAAACCAAAACAAAAACCCCAACCAAAACCAAAACCAAATCTGAAAGTTAGATATACATATGACAGTTAAATCCTTGCTCTGCTAACATATGTATTTGCTTCATTTTAATGCCAAGTTTTGTAGTTGTTCCTTCCACTTACAGACTAACATCTTGCGTATTTGAGTAGCTTCAGGCAAATCCCCTTATTGCTAGACCTAAAGTCTTCTTGCCACACAGTCTTGTGTTATTTTAATAGGTATCTTGAAAACTAGATTTTATATCATTCAGAGGACAAACCTTTCCCTTGACAATGGATTTTATGGAGATTTCTTAATTTGAAGAGTTCCTGAAAGTTCCATAATGACAACTCATGACCTATTCTGACGATATGGTGTCCTTGTATGAAGAGTCCTTCCTCTAGATGATATAATTTACCCAAAGAAAAGATTATTCAGGAATTAAAACGGCTAAAATTAGCCCTGTTGAGTTCTAGGGCTATCAGAGAGTAGGAAGGGTTCTGTTCTTTCTCAAATAAAAAAGGGGAATAATACTTACATTAAGACAGTGTTGTAAGTATCAGAATCTGCTGCCATTTGTTAGGTTTAAAAGACATAGTCTTAGACAAAAGTGAGATAAAGATTTAAATTTAATCTGAAACCTGAGCTTCATACAATTGATATGTTTATTATGTTGATTTAGCTTACAGAAATAAAAGAAAACCTGTATTTATCAATCCAGGCAGGATAAGTGGAGTTATAACTGAAAACAGATATCACATGCATTTTGTCACTAAAAGAAATTACTGTTACAATAGTATTTTCAATGCAGTGGTTGCGTTTAAGATCTGATACCCATTTTAAATCCATGTTAAAATACTGGAAAAAAATCTTATTTGCAATAAGGATGCATTATCATAAATATTTAAAGAAATATGTAAAAAATTTGGAAACTTTAATACAGTAGGAGTTATTTTAGGTAATCATTAAATGATTTATAATGAAATATATTCTGAAAAAAAATTCATAATAGAACTTTCCACTTTAACTGAAAATCTTTTCACTTTAACTGAAATAAAAATTCACTTGCATCAACAAATTGGAAAATAAAAAAAGAATATTCATTACTAAATCCAAGGAAAAAGACATGACTGTTCAAATTTGTGGTTAATTTAAGAACCAGTAAAAAACCCCAAGGCTTTTGTTTTAGTGGAAAGGGAGCCTTGGAGCCTCTTTTCAGCACTTTCACATATCAAAAGAGAGTAATTAACTCAGACTAGACTTACTCCAGAGGTGCAAACCAGATCTACATCACACAACTGTGCATTACACTTTTCCAACAGCCATCAGGCTGATTGCCTATTCATACTGATATCCTGTGCTATATAACACAGTTTCTCAGCAAAATTCCTCTCTCTCATATCAAAATGACATTTTAACTTTTGGGTTTTTAAATACCCTTTTTACTACTTTATTTTCTGCTCTGCCTATTGATTTTTCTAACCTTTTGACAGCAGCTTTACTTGCCTTGTCTTTCTGCATAATTCTTTTAAATTACATTCAGACCACAAGACAAATTCTAATCTCCATTATACAAAAATACAGTAAATCTATTGAATTTAACAGCAATGTATGAGATTCAAAGTCTGATTCTCATAAGAAATAGACCCATTGGCTTTTAGTATTCTAGCTTTTAAGCCAGGGAAAAACACAATGGGCCAAGTTCATTTCCAGTGGAACTACACCAATGTCTGCTGACTTCCAATAGAAGAAATCTCACATTTTCTCTAAAATTTTTAATTAAAGCCTTTTTTTTTTCTTTGAAACATAAATCTTAAAAGTTTAAAAATTTTGAAGGTATGATGGTAATTACTGCCCCAACCCCTACAGTAACTTTTAAGGAGCTTTTCTAACTGCGGGCCATGTGCACAAAATTTTGTATCCCTGCTTTGGTTCCCTGTCAATCAAGTGAACTACTGAATGTATAATTTTCCTATTCCATGTAATTTTCCTATTGAAAAAAAAAGTCATACAAGTCAATGATACGAAGGTCCATCCTGAAACACGGGTAGGAGCCACTTAGGATAAGCACTTGCATCCAAAACCTGGAAAATACTCCGAACATTAAAGTCATCCTATCACGGAAAACCACTGAATTAGTCAGGTATGATTTGCCCTTGCTGAAGCCATATTGACTGTCTCTAATTACCTCCCTCTATTCCATACATTTTGATGTATCTTCTGGCAGGTTCTATTCCATGTTCTCAGAGGACACAAAGGTGAAGCTGACCGGTTGGAAGTTCCCAGGGTCCTCCTTATTACCCTTTTTTAAAATGAGTGTGATACTCCCTCTCTCCAGTCTCTGGGGACTTTGTCTAGCCATGATTTTTCAAATATGATAGACAATGAAATCACTTATCTATGCCAAACTTACAGTATCCTGCTCCTTTTTAAAAATAAGAAAGATGTTGAAACTTATAAAGAATCAGAAGTTTTAGTGAAACTGTCAATGCCTAGGCTGTATTTCAAAACTAATGTACACACTTGACAATTTCACAGTAAAGAAAGAGTAATCCCTAAAAATGTTATATAACATTTTTCTATCTCGTATAATTACTGATTTATGCAAATATAATTATTAATCTTAAAACCGCTTATAAATTATTAACTTCTAGAATTCCACTTTCAGCATGAATGCACTTCTCTGGGCTTAATAATTCTGAAATGACTGAAACTGTAGGATTAAGTCTCAGGGATCTTCAGTACAAAGAACAAGGGGACAAATTGTTTCATTCATTATCAATGGAACATTTAAATCAACCTTAAAATCCCCTCACTATTTCAAGTCAAGACTTATTTGTAATTATAGTCATTATTATTTATCTTTTTATTATACTTTAGACTGGAGCTACGCATGCCAAGGAACTTTCCTGTGGAAAATATTTCGTCCTCATCTTATAACTCATTTGCACCAAATACATTTTTATGCATATGAATATAAATGTCCTTTTCCTTAGGTCTTGCAAGAACCCTGTATTTAATTTAGAAGAATAACCTCTCCGGGTAAAAAAAACAAAAGTAAACAATCGAAAACCTAACCAACCAAGCAAACGAAATCTGTGAATCCTTGCATTATTTGCAAATTATACTCTCTGAGATGGTTTGAACCTCTCTGCTGAAACAAATGCATGTTAGTATTTAACAATTCTAATATTGCATAAAAGAGACCTTTTCCCCCTCAAGATATGCAGTTGCATCGCAGAGGATGTTTTTACTCAGGCTTATAGTGCTTTCATAATGAACCCAAAGAAGACATATTGAGGGAACCAATACTTCACCAAATACTTGACTGATATATTGAGGGAACCAATACTTCACCAAATACTTGACTGATATGTTAATTAGAGACTTGGGTCTTATGGGACACAACATTCCATCATTTCCTCAGACTGACTATAAGATTGTAAGCCTCTACAATATCAAACCTTTAATGATTCCTCAGTTATCCACTTAAATATTTTAATTTAAATTGCAGAATTTCACCACAACTTGCAGTAAATCATTAGTAAGTCAATACTACTCTTTGGGTACAAAACAATTTGACGTCATTTCACAAAGGTATCTCATCTAAGGCCATACTACCTACACCCTCTAGGTAGTGTAGTAAGAAGCAGACAATTTTCATTCTTCACTTGTTGATTTTCATTATCAAAGTTTAAAGTATTTCAGAAAGTATCTGAAAATTTCTGGTTCAATTGGCTTAGAAAATTTTATGTGCCAGTGATAAAAACCCCCCTCTATCTGCAGAATTTCATCAATATATTTTTTACATGAACAGAAGTTTGTTTAATTTCTGCTGAAGAGAGGTTGATACTTGGTAATGCCTTTTAGATCAATAATGTAATTTCCATAGAGATATTACCTAGTAAACTTTTCTAGAAAGTACTATTTTACCAAATGATTTTGAGATGTCTGCCGGAATTTGACCAATTCAAAAAACAATGACTCTATGCAAACAGTATAAATACAGTGGTAATGCATTACTTTTCCATGATTAGCCAATAGCTCCAGTAAATTATCCAAGAGTTGGGTGTAGACAGAGTTGGTGATAGCAATCAGACTTGGGCTTTTTTTGTTTTGAAATATAGAGAAACTTTTAAAACATCCTTTTCATGGCTTCTCTTACCCAATAGCTGTGTACCTCAGAAAGATGATCATTTGTTATGATCATTTGGACCTTGTATTTCCCAAAATCTAATTTAGTTTCCAAACCTAAAACTTGTCACTGAACTGGAACAGCAAAACAATTGGTTCAGGTTAAATTAGATTTGCTAACTCCTCTCAATAGAACAAGAATACAGATGACGTCTCAGAAATGGGTGCAGAGTCCAAGAGATGCTGTAACACCATTTAAAAATAAAATGTTGCCAGATTCATTTACATTTGTTTGCACATAAAATGATAAAGTAAATTTAAATTTGAATGCCTTAATTATCATATTGGTATTTTGTTTGTAAATATATAGAGACATGAAGGTTTAGGGAGAAAAAAAATTGGTTGCATTCCGTAACATTTCTATTGATTTTTCCAGCTTCCAGCCAGCATTTTTTCTTTTCAAATGTTCACCCTATGATTTCAACATCTGGGTGATAACTGGTTTTACAGCCATAGAGACAGCTTCCAAAGTGTCCTGAATTCATGGATTATACAGTTTAGGAGTGTACGTTTGGAGGAAAACTCACTCAAACAGCAGCAGGGAATGGAATCAGCCACCAGAGTATGAGCAGTCAATAGGGCTGATATAAGCTGTTGCTGATTAACTTGGCTTATCCCATGCTAAATTGCTTTGTGAATACAGTGTTTTGTTTCATACTGTCTGACATTTTGACCTGTGTAAATAAACCTAATTTAGGAGCAGGATTTTTGGAATGTGGAAATGAGATACCTTAAAGCAAAATGATGTGGGCTGAATTTCCTGGCTGAAATAACAGTTCTGTATCAGGTATTCTTTTCTCTGCTGCCCTATTGACTGATACACTAATAAATCTATGAGTGTACTTGTGTACCTCAACTACGGTAGTATCATCTTGACAGCTCTTTCTTTTTCCATTAATCATAATCAAGTGTCATGCTTTTCAATAGCCCAAGGCAAGTGCACATAGTTGAGTTCAAAATGTGATTATTCAGTGGATGTGCCTCATGTTCTGTGTGGCTCATGCTGAGGTCTTAGATTTTAATGAATCACAGAGCTTGAAGAGAGTCCAGGCTCATCTGGAGAGCACTTTAATGCACAAGCATCAGTGAGGAAAAATGAAGGTAAAAGGGACACTTAGCATTGATCTAGCACCACAGCGTGCAAGAGAGGTTGAGCTGCATTACGCCAATGGTAGGAAAGATAAAGTAAGAACAGATACAACCTTACTTTGCCTGAGGGCCAGAAGAGCATTTTTGGCAGAGGTATGATCACTGATTATGTCCTGTAAAAGTCATACAGCAGTTCTTGCAAATCATTACATGCAGGGGTAGAAAACTCAGAGCACCTTTCAAGAATAGACATGATTTAAGAATTAACCTATATTATTCTTATTAGAGTGGTGTCTCTCAAATTTGAGCAAGTGTGTAAATTTAAAAAGCAGCTTTTCTTTTGTGTTTGATTTGTCTGTATGCAAGAGATAACATTTTATAGGAAACTAAATGCCATAGGCAGACACTAAATAATTGTCCTGATTAAATATAAGGGAATATGCTGTACAAACATATATAAATCTGTGTGTGAATACATATATATGTATGTATATATATATATGAATGATGAGCAGGATATGTACATGTTTTAAAAAGAGATCATGGTAAAGACAAATTATAAGGTCTTTAAGGAGGGCATTTCCTATTTCTTACCATTTCATGGTACTTAAAGTGACAATTTCTCAGCTGAATTCTCAGACACTTACACCGAACATATTTTTGACCCAAGAAAAGCAGATTTCCAGCAAAGATACTGCATTTGTTTTGGAAAGTCAAGTGCAAAAATGAGACAGTGCAAAAAATGAGGCAATTTAAAATGGAGAATTTGAAATTGTTGAGAGAAAGATTGTTATTTTCTAATTTTTGATTATTAAAAAAAGTGTATGTCAAATGTTTACCAGGTACATTTGAGAGCAAAACTTCTTTGGCCATGTAGTCAAATGAAAGCGTTCAGTAAGGACACATTTGTTTTGCAAAAAAATATTCCATGGAAATCATGAGGTGTTTTCTCTCCATTATCAGTCCAGCTCACAGCAGCTGTGATCTTTTCAGGCTGCTTCAGGATTCCTGATTTTTCTCAAAGCTCTTGCAGGTAAGAAAAATGTCTGAAGGTCTTGGACACCACAATCTCTCTAAGCTACCAAGCTATGTACTAAGCTTTGTAATAGGAAGTACAGATCACTTGCCACACTTGCAAGGGCCCCAGAAATTGTGTTTTAAAAAGTCCAGAGGATTTCTTTTTCTGCATTAAAATTTGGAAAAATCTTTTTGATGGAAATATGTTTAGTTCAGGAGTCTGAAAACAATCCAGGGCTAAGCTGTCCATCTCAGTTAACATGTGTTCTGGGTATCATTCTTTTCTCTACAAAGAGAGCAATAAATGCTTCATGTATGAGAATGAGATGCTCCTAATGTACCTTAGAGTCTTAAAAAAACCCCAAGCAAACAAAAACCCTCTAGTCTATTAACATAAGGATTCAATAGCAATAAATTTTAAGGATGTCAAAAAAGAGTAATCCAACTTACTGAAAGGAAGGTGGAAAGCAATACCTCTTATAAAAAACGGAAGGCAAATGTTCGATCTCTAAAACGTTATACAAGATGAAACATAAATAGATGACTGGTAAACAAGGATAATTAGTCTCTACACTACATTCCCTGAAATTGTGGAGTTAGTTTCAGTTGCAGCTTTATAGGCCAAGTATAAAAATAAGTCCCTTTGATTATTAATAAAAAAATATATATTTTTAGTTCTCAAGGTTGGTTGTTTCCATACATAAAAAGGATCATATTGGGTGTCTTATGCTCACAATACTCAATCTGGGATTTTTTCATTATCCCCATGCTGACTAGGTGAATCTCTTTTTTAACTGTAAATGTGAGAATGAATCTTTTCACCCTCTTCAATTCTGAAGTACTCATCAAAGGCATAAGCTGTTTGAATTAAAAATTGTACCATTTGTTACTGAAATTTGTCTCAGAAAGAGATCAGGCTTAAGACTAGAAAAGAAGAAGCAAGAAAACGTTATATTTCCTGTTAAATAATAAATATACAACTCTTAAGTAAAATCAAGTTATGGAACAGCTTCTGAAAAGTTTATAGATATCCAAGGTAGACTAGCAACCTGTGGAAAGGACATTAAATTCATTTGTTTGCTCTAATCTTGTTTAGTTTCTTTCTCATACAGAAATTATAACATGTGAAAGACACTTGACTAGTTCATCCAGCAATTGTTAATAAAACATGGCTTTATTTCTTACTCTTATAGAAAGGAAGGAGACATGGAGAGAACCAAGGATATCTACAGCTGATGGCAGACAATGAACTTAACAGCCTAGATTACTCCTGGGGACTTTATCCCTGATGAGCAGCCTGCCCTCCCAAAAAGCAAACCAAACCAAAACCCAAAGCCAAACAAATAAAACCAAATCAAAACCCAAAGCCAAACAAACAAATAAAACCAAACCAAAACCCAAAGCCAAACAAACAAATAAAACTAAACCCAAAGCAAACTGAAACAAAAAAAATCCAAACCAAAACAACCAAGCCAACAGCAAAAGCCACAACAACACAAACAAAAGAGATAGAAAGAAAAATGTTCTGTGGTGTATTGCTGGGAAAAAATGTACTATAATCCCCACAGAAGAGTGTCTTTTTCTGGCCATCCTCTTCAGATTTTGTGAATTTTATCAATTTCCTTACTGGCTGCTCTTGCTCATTATACTGATGACATTGATTGGAAAACGCTCAGAGTGGATGCAGATGTTGCACACTCTCACTGGATACTAAGTTTTGTAAATAAATTTTATGTGAACAGTGCTTATTGGCTATTAAAATTATTAGGAATTACTACTGTTATCTACTTAATCTGATGCAAGTCCAGGAATATGAGGACAGGAGCACTGTAGATATAGATGTACAACACTGCAACAGCAGCCAAAGAGAGGGAGGGTGTGAGTTTACAAAATAAAGTGAAAGGCATGATGCAGTGTTACAAGTGGTGGACTGCCGAGTTGCACATGGAAAGTGGAGATCCTTTACCTTGCAAAGGTTAACACTCTTTCTTTACAAAGACGTGTTACTAGTGTAGTCATTAATATTTCCAAAGTAACCTTGAGTTCTCAGCAATCCTGCCTAAAGTATTTGGAATTGTAGATAAAGAATATTGATATTACTTGAACTCCATTAAAATAAAAGTTAAAGGTCTACCTTAACATAAAAATCTACCCTGTAAGGAGTTGAGTGATTCCTTTAAAAGGTACTCTGAAATGTGTAAACATGGAAGAACTTATATTTTTTTAAATCTAGGAATTTCTGAATTGTGTTAATTTCTTACTCTTATTTATTTCAATACATATGATTCCTTACTCTTCATACTTTCTTTGCATCTTCTCCTTTTTTCCCTTGTGTTTCTTATTTCTTTTACTTTGCTCCAGAGAAACACAGGCATATTTAATTTGGGAGGGACCTTTGGAAGCCAAGGCAGTGACAGCTTCGAAGTTTGTTCCAGCTACAGAGACAGACGACTTTGTTCAGTACCTTGTACTGCTGAGTTTTCAGCACCTCCAATGGTGAAGATTCCATATCCCATCTGGGCAGCCCATTCCAGCATTTGGCTGCCCTCATTGTGAAGATTAATTTCTTCATTTTCAAGTAGAATTTCCCTTACTGCAATTTTTCTTTACATCCAAATCTTATGCTGTGCATCTCTGAAAAATTTTTGTCTCTGTTTTCTATGAGCATTTATTATGTAGTCAACGAAAACAAGTAGATCTTCCCTTAACCCTGCTTCTTTTGGCTGAGTAAACCCAGTTCTTCCCCGTTTCCTGATATGCCACGTGCTCCCACCCCCCTAGCTGAAGCTGTAAATGCACTGGATTTTTTTGTGGGATCTTGTGTAAGGCCCTGTCAAAATACTTATGCACTTTTCCAGATCTTTATGTGGAACAGTGTCTTTCAAGGCTGGTTGGATTTGATAATTCTGTCTGACACACTGTAGAACTGGCTTTTATCCAGAGATGTAATGGTACTTCGCTGTTTCCTAGGAAGTCCTAGGAAGTCCATGTCAGGTTTCATTGTAATGTTTGTATTTACCTTGAATTCTTATATGATATGGTTTACCTATTTTCTGGATTTCCTTGTTGGTTGGTGTATTTTTTTTTTGTCTGTTTGAATCCAGCTGAAGTTTTAGATAGATGGATATTTCTATTTGTGTCTGCTATTCGTCTGATGCTTTTCTACCACTCCCCCTTTGCTGAGATTCTTGTTTATAAGCCAGTTTTTGCCATATAAGGACAAAATCCACACATTGCAAGGACAGACATGAAGACATAAGGATGACTAGGAATTCTTTATCCTGGTCTTTTTCTGAGTTGCTGATCATCTCTCTCTAAGGTTAATATAATATTTTACTACATCTCCCTGCTTACCTGGAACTCTGTGCTTGACGAACTTTGTACCATCCATTTTACTACCTAAAATTTCAGAAAAATCTTTGATTAATGGAGCTGTAAAATAGCAACTTTGACTTGAATCAGTCTTGGACTGCCATATCCTTGTTGTTCCACTGGATTATTATAACCAGCTGGCCTCATAATCTATTTCTTTTGGTTATCTCAAACTTTGTAGTGAACATATCTGAAATATCTTGCTTTCTACAAAAGACTCTCCTGTGTGAACAGTTTGTGTATTAAACCCTTTATTTTTCCATGGTAATTCCCTGATTCAGGGCCAAGGTCCAGTGACCTTGCAGGCTTAGCATGTGTCTGTTCTGAGATTTTTCATTTGCATTGCTGAGGAACATGAAGCTGCACAACAGTTCTGGGTTTTTTAGTCACACATTCCCTGTGTCCCCTGGATAATATAGGGCTGAACATCTCTTTCCAATGGTGTGAAAGTTTGCTTCAGGCAAGTAAGCTTTTGATCCACAGCATATGACCTGTAGTGTTTCCCTTTCCATTTGCATCAGAGTTATACAAATCCTTCTGATCAGTCATAAAGCTTTCAGTGAATCCATGAGGAGTGAAATTGAGTTACTTGGCTTTTATGTTTCTTCACTAACACTATTAATAGACCACAGAACAACTTCATCTCACTGGGCTCCAATTCCACAGGGTCCTTCCTCTCACTCTTTTTGTTAGTATAGTGCAGTAACTTTGCATACATGTCAAATTTTTTGAAAATCAAATTCAAGAACAGAGGGATTTGGGGTCAAAGTGCCTACAGGAACTATAGTAAGGCCCTCTTATTCCTATGAAAATGTAATTTTAAGGCAGATGGAAAGACTTGGAAAAGCATGTTGTGCTACAGATTTCCCTATTGATTTTTTTCCCCCCAGTTACGCAAATATCATGGCTAATTCATTTTAAAATTCTGTATCTATAACCTGGATTTTTTTCTTCGTAAAACTCATTGTAAAACTGATTTTTATAACTGTTAAAAGATTGCTTTTACAATTTTTGTACAAGTCTCTCTACCATTATTTATATGCTAACACAACATTCTTCAAATGACTGTTCTCCTTTGTTTTAAATGTGGTAGTCCTCTGATGGAGAAAAAATAAAATACTGTAAGAAACTGTGCCACTTAATCAGCAGTGATAAAACCTGCATAACGTAAAGACATTAAATCTAAAACATTCTCCTTTGGTGGAGCTTAGATGGCTATGTCCCCAAAGTTGTCTCTTTTCTAGACTGGGGAATGTAGCTACTGAGAAGCTATCCTTTGCTTCGATAGAGTTTCATGCTGTGATGGGTGAGCTGTGGCTACTAGACAAACTCCTACCCAGAAGCTCACTCACTTCCTCTCCTCAGTGGTAAAGAAGGAAAAAATAGGAAAAAAAAAGTAAAGAGAAAGCTTGTGGGTCAAGAAAAATACAGGGAAATTGCTTATCAATTATTATTGTGGGCAAAACGGACATGAATTTGGGAAAATTAACCTTTTTTTTACATATAACCACTTAAGTGAATACAAAGTTGGTAGGAAAAAAAAACTCAAAAACCAAAACTTAACATGTCTAGAGAACCAACAAGGTTTAAATTAGGAATCCTCATCTGTCTGTCAGCTGTAGAAGAAACTTATGCACCTTAAGAAATCCCATGAGAGGCTGAGCAAGCCAGGAATGTTCAACTTGGAGAGAGATGGTTCAAAGTAAATCCCATCCATGCATATAAATATGTAATGGAGTGCAGAAAAAAGTGGCAGTGAAGCTCTTTTCAGTGCTGCCCAGTGGTGCCCAGCAAAATTTCTTATCCTGTTGAACTCAATAAGAATTTTTCAATTGATGTGAGTAGGAAAAGAATTTATCCAACATTTTTAAATTTATTTCCAATCTTAATACTGTTTACTGTTTTCTTTACACTAATGTATAGGCTAAGACTGGTCAAAAAGAAAATCACAGCTTGGTTGCACACCTACAGTTGAGTCTCAAAGAGTGCCTAAAGTATCTTTCTTCTACACTTAAGAAGAATCTTATTTATGTTAGGAAGATATGTTATTTATATATCATATGGAAAAAAGCATAGCTGGACAACATTGTTGGGGTTTTTTTAGTTCCTGAAAACCTGAGAACTACAGAAAATAATAGTTGTCTGAGAAAGTGATACTGAAATATCATGTTAAGATGAGACTATGAACTATATATTTTTTGAAGTCTGTGTACAAATCTGTGTTCAGACAGTCTATATGGGCTAATTTGAGGCTAATATCTCAAACTTTCATAGAATTGTAGAATATATATTCTTAAGGTTATATGCAAATTGCATTTTTATTAAGGGGCCAGAAACTTTATATTTTCTCTATCAAATTGATTAGTGTCTTTAAAGTAGTCATGGAAAATAGAATATCCTCTTTGTAAGAGATTACAAGTATAATTTTAAAATAATGAAAATCCTTCTACTGCAAATAGATGCAAATGATGTAATGAAATGGACTTCCACACCAACATTCCTTTAATACTACAAAAGAAAAGGAGGGTTTTTTGTGTAAGTATTTTCATAAGATAAAACTCAGGCATAAAGGTGTTATTGATTTAATCAGAATATTAATATTTTTAGATGATTAAGTGAAATTCCCCCACAGAAGGCAAGGTCATCCAATTACAAAACTTGTGATCCAGGTGGCCAATTACAGGCTCAAACGTTAAATCATGAATCTCATAGCAAAAGTACAACCAGAGTCAGCACTCTGTGATCAAGCAATGTGCTGGTATAATTTAGACTCAATAACTCGGCACAGCAAAGAAATCTCCAAATAATCAGTTCTCTTTTTTCTTTGAAAATGTGTAAGTAAATTAAGAACTGGAATTCTTGGGTAATAATTGGTATTAGGACATGAAAATAAAGATTATAATGAAACTGCAATATAACCTTGTCTATAAATGCATAAACAGAATTTCTTTACATAGATACTGCTAGAGTAAAATATAGTTTTATAAAACATTTGTTTTTTAATTTCACAAAAAGAGACTTTCTTAAACTATATGTCTATATATATATATATAAATAATCCTTATTATCTTATTTACTCTTCTGTTTTCTTCTCAATTTTTCTTATACAGACTGTCTTTTGAAGTGGCTTGAGACCAGTTACAGAAGTTTATGTCAGCAATGAGGCCATCTTTTGCATAAAAGAATATCTGAACTAGTTTCTACTATGAGAGATTTGGATAAAGCAATGTCTTTGTCTTGGTGAAAACTATAATCCCCTTCTTAAGCCTGAAGCCTTCTCTCTTTCACAGTTCTGACATGAAAATTCAAAATGCAGAGCCTCTAAATCATGAGAATTAGGAAAAAAAAGAAACAGAAAACCAGTGATATCTTTCTTCCTAGGAAAAGCAATATCAACAGCTGATAGATAAGAGTAAGTGCCTTGAGTACTTTATTTATACCTCATGAGAAGACAAAATGTAATACAATTTTACTTGTTAGGAAAAAAAATAATTATAGAGACAGTAAATATTCCACACAATTGTGCAAAACCAGCCCACCAGATTAATCTGGTTTGTCTTTTCACATCAGATTTTGCATCTGCTAAGATATATTTTCATAGAACCAATACGGAAAATAAATATTTGCGCTATTAGCCACATTTTTACATGATAGGCACAACATGCACAATTTACTTTACACTAAGACATTGTCATAAGTAAGCCAAAGTTATGATGGTTTCTCCCAGTTATATTTAACCAGTGGCTGATACCAGTTGCCTCTGGAGGCAAGGTCTAGTCCTTACGTTGTCATGAAAAATTCTGTACTCATAGAGTTCTGTACATTGCAATAGGATTGGAAATTATTCTTGAATCATTTTGTTCCAAGTGGACATCAAGTGGTTGAAACTTCAAGGAGTCATTACAGTGACATGGTGTTCTTACTATTAAATATTGTTGTTCTTTGCTAGAAGATCACATCAGTGGTTTATTCATTCCTAGAAACTACAGTTCTATCAGGAGTAAATGAGATTCTGTCTTTGCATATCTAGAAATAAATTATATTACTTCTTGTTCAAGATGGATAGGATAATAAAAAGTAAGAATCAATAGAGCATATATCTCAGAAAAGTACAAAACCAGATAAATGAAAATATATGTATAAACTGTAGGCAACAACAATACCACACCATTAAGGGTAAATTATGCTACTTTTTAAAAAAGTGTCATAGTACATATATTTCTGCTTTGGTGCTGATATTCAGGAATGGTGCCCTCCAGTCAGACAGGAGAAAAGTTGAATGATAGAGGGTCTCAAGGTTTAAATATGCATGGAAGGTATTTTCAGGATACCTATTCTGTTTGGGAATTATGGAGATACAGTTTCTGTTTTTCATTCTGTTTCTGATGTTTGTTTCACATTTTGGTCTTAAGTTTCAGACGTAGTGATGGATACAACTCCGCACGAAAATGAGTTTTCCTAATCTGTACAGGTTCAGTTTCACTAACATTAGTGGCAAACACGCATGCATATTCAGCAGAATAAGTAAACAGGAAGAACCACGTTGCTTTCTGTGGAGCTAGACTTGCTCACCACAAATATTATTTTGGCCTAACATCTTCTAAATAAGAAAATGTGTCCTCTCCACCATTCTCAATCTTTTAAAAGCTGTCATCTTGTTAACAGAATTCTTATTTGTCAAACAAATATTTTGGCAAAGCAAACATTTTGTTCAGTCTTTGTTAAAAAAAAAATTAGAGAATTTTAGAAAAAAAATATATAAGTAAATCTTGAAACCGTTTGACATTTTAATACTGAGTGTTCACGTGTTCCTTACATAAAGATAGCAGAGTGTGCATTTGATCTAATAAGATACCTACTTTCAGGAATACTGATTTACATCCTTAGGTGTCCCTCTATCTCTCTGTTATTTGCTGAAGTAAATAAATGGTAATGTCAGATGTAAACATCCGTACACTTATGAATTGTAGATATATGATTGTACTTCAATGTCTAGAATACTATGCCAATCAGCGGAAGATGCATAAAATATTTTTTGTGTCTACTCTGTGACAAGACTTTTCCTCAAAAAAGCAATATCCTTTGTCACAGAAGAGAGAATTCAGGCATCAAACCATTCCAGTATGAGATGGGAAAACATTCTCTCAGAAATGTGCCTTAAAGGACCATCTCAACCTACACAGCGGGGAGAAGCCCCCTAAATGTAACTACTCTGACATGGGGTTTGAACATAAACTCGCTTCTGAGGAAACATCTTACACAGCTATATAGGAAAAATAGCTTTCTATTATGTCCCTAGAAAGTTAATTCTATGAGTTATTTATACAAATGATAGTCTCATACCCCTGAGACAATGAGGAATAAAGGGAGAAAACCAGTAGGAATGAAGTAATTGGTGAAGTAAAACATATGACTATGCATTAGCCTTTACTGAAAATTAAAATAGTGATGGCAACTGGTTTGGTAATCCTGGCTCACAATAAAGACTCTTTACACTAAATTCTGTCTTAAATTCGTGTTCGTGTGCCATAGAATGAGCCTCAAGCCAAGTAGAGACAAGAATTTCTCCTTGTATATTAATCCTGCAACCTTGAACTTTGAAGAAGACTGGAAATAGCAATTTGAAATACTGTATAAATTACATAATTTTACTAGAAACTGCATACTGTGAAACAGATGCTTGTTCAAATGTTACCTGATTGTTCTCTTTAGAGAATAATTTCAAGATTAATTCTATTCATTTGCTTCAGCAATTCAACAATGTCTCATCTTCCATTGTCAGGTCTGTATTACTTATAATTCCTCTCTATAATAAAAAGGAACAATTTGTTGCTAGAAGCTTTGTAAGAGAAGGATATCTGCATCTCTAATTCAGCAAATAAAAAATGTTGAGAAAAATAATTGCAGCATCCTGGGAGGTAGTAGTTCTTTAATAGCACTATTTTAACTTCACTAGAGACCAAGTGAATGTCAAAAATTTCACTTTACTGTCAAATTCAGTTTCCTCATCACTTCTTAAGATCCTAGGAAAATGTCAAGTAAATCCAACACAATTAGATGTATCCTTGACTGAAAGGCTATTCTCCCTGAAGAAGTTATTAAAAGAACATTTTAGAGGCAGTTTGCTCAGTACCTGTGAAGAATTGATAGCTTGTACTTTCCATGTTCTTAAGCCAAAATAAAAAAAAGAAGAAAGAAAAAAGAAAAAGAGAGAATTGCTCTTGGCAATGAGAACCTGCAGGCTGACACCTGCAGAATACAACATGATGTATGCAGTAGCATAAGCATGTTGCTTTTGTTTCTAACCCATATTTAGGTAAATTATTTGCAGCTAGCACACTAACCCATCAATGTCAATTAAATAGCTGAAATGTGCTTTTGAAATGGGAAAAAAAGAAGGAAAGTATTTTTCAATTTAATTGCCTTTTTAAAAAGACACTGATAAAAAATCTACATTTATATTTTATAAATATTGTGATGGCATGGTGCATGTTAGATATGTTCCTACAGTTGTTTCCCTGAATAATTTTGTGATTTAGGCTGAGATGTAGGCTGTGATAGTGTGCCTGTCCATGGCAGGGATGTTGGAACTAGATAATCTTTAAGATCCCTTCCAAGACACACCATTCTACGATTCTGTCATTCTGTGATTCCACAACGCGACTTGATATAGCTACAAAAAATTGTTTTAATCTGAGATTTAGATATCCCAATCTTTCCAACTAATGGAATTCTTCTAAAGGGCATTGGGCACATTATTTGATATTCAAAGTAATATAAAATTATGGGTCATCATATTATTTTCAAGAAAAAAGTTGTAACTTAGGATTTGCTATTTCCAGGGAAAATATAGAAAACACAAATCAAACCAAATTGAACTAAAGGATAAAACTGGACTAAAAACAACTTTTCCCTTACCCCCACCCTGCAACAACTGTCTAAAGCATTCTACAGGTCAAAAGGTATTCTACAGGTCAAAATCAGCTTGATAACACATCATATGGGCTGCATTACCCTTTTGGGCAAAGAACTGCTAAATAAGATATTTTAAATAACAATGAAAATTTTAAAAATCTATAATTAAACACTGCATCAATTCTATGTAAGCATACATATGTACAACTTTATTCTTGTGAATATTCTTGTTTAATTCAGGTGGACTATACACATATTAAGTAAAAGGAGTAAGAAGAGCTTCTTTAATCTATATTTGATGAAAAAGTAGAAGTAAATTTTAACGCACCAAGATCAGTGTTTACAAAGCCATAGTGTTGTCTACTCTCTTATATGGTTCCGAATCATAGGTCATCTACCGCCACCACCTGCGTCTCCTAGAACGCTTCCATCAATGCTGCCTCCGTACAATCCTAAACATCCACTGGTCAGATTATGTGACCAATACATCTGTTCTAGAGCAAGCAGCAGTCACAAGTATTGAGGCCATGTTGCTGAGAACACAGCTGTGCTGGGCAGGGCACGTCTCCAGGATGAAGGACCACCGCCTCCCTAAGATCCTGCTTTATGGTGAACTTGCCACTGGCTGTTGCAAGAGAAGAGCCCCGAAGAAAAGATATAAGTACTCCCTGAAACAACATCTCAGCCTTGGCCATATTGATAACCATACCTGGTCTACTCTGGCCTCCAATTGGGAGGTCTGGAGACACACCATAAACAAACATATAAACACACAAACATACAAACAAAAACCCCTAAGACTTCTTCACCCTAAAAAAGTGTATAGGCAGTGTATTATACAGAACAATCAGAATTTCATTAGATAGAATTAATATTTAGCCTCATTTATGTAGGTCTCAGAGGCAGCTATATAACTCTAAGTTAAATGGCACATTAAGCTAGTAGAAATCATAACAATTTTGTAATTGAATAATTATTTGAAAAATCTAAGAAAATTTGGTAAGTGTAGTCTTGCCACCAGTAAATTTATCATGAACTGCTGGTACTTGGAAAATATCTAAAAGTCTTACACATATTACAATATTTTTTTTTCAAATTATGGTCATGTGGAGAATTTTGCAAAGGAAAGGAGAGTGACGTTAGTTTTGATTAAAAGAATGTGTGTTTATTCTCTTACTTTTTCTAAATGAAAACATTGTAATTGTAATGTAATTTTAATGAATTATTGACATTCTGTTAAAGTTGCAAGCTGGGAAATGCTAACTGATTTTAAATGAGGCTGAACAAGGGCATTAGTCTATATTTAAATTAAGGTCAAGCCTTCCTTTCCCCCCCCGTGTTGGCATGAATTTAGAACTCAAGACAGGTTCTTTAGTTCCGTTGTTCAGCAGAAACTCATAAGTATATCCAGTTAACATAAATCCGTTACAGATTCTATATTTGATCTTACAAGTAAAAATTGATTTCTCTCTATCTTTCCCAATTTCCTGTTTGAAACTGAGGAATTCTGAATGTGAAACTATTCTTGAAACTGATCCCTACCCTTGTAAGGAACCAAAGATGATGATTCTTAGAAAAAAAGTGAACATAAAATATTTCCATGGAGGCCAAGTCCACATTTTGGATCAAGATAATGATCCAGAGCCCTTTAAAAGACTGATGCCAGTCTGTTGGAAAATAAAGTAATTCATTTCAAGTCAAGGCAACAATGTCAAGGAAATCATAAAGAAGGATAAAAATAAATCCCAAAGATGGAAAATTTTGCCAGTCTTGTTGGTTTTAACCTGTCTTGGAGTGGAGAGCACTCAGTAGTAGCAATGACTCTCCTTCCTGCCTGGTGCAACAGAGTTTTGCCATCAAAAGGTCATTCACAGTTCTAAGATTTTAGGCTATTTTCTTGCTAGAAACTAGCAAGTTGGCTATTTTGACTGAAAATAAATTGGATTAAATGCTGTGAGAATACTATAATGGAGATAACTGAGCTATCCTTTAAATAGTAGCTCCATTAGGGTAACACTGTCCAGCACTGTGTACAGATATTAATCTAGGTCCCCAGAAACCAATAAAGGTAGGTACAATTTCCCTTCAAACGCCTACAAAGTATCTGTCTATTTTAACTGATTGAATTTCCAATTTTATGTGTTTATTTTTGCATTTAATGACACTTAATTTAGATACTTTGTGCAGCACCTCATATTTGGACTCAGACCTGCTAGTGGATAGTCTAGATCCATTAGTGGTAATAGTGATTTGATAATAATTTAAAAGTTATAATGAAATTGGTATAAAATTATTACTGAAATAGTTCTGTTACTTTTTATATGGATATTGAAGGTTCACAACTAAAACTGTATGCATATTCCTTTAATGATCACAGGCTAGGAAATGTAATTCTTCATTCATAAAATATGCATCAGGCTTGATCATTTTTCTAATGGTAACTCATTATCTATTTTAGGATATCATGAGTTTAAAATTTGAATTATAAGAAATTAAAATAAAAGACAAGACTATTAGAGATAACGTGACATAATTTAAGTGAAATTCAACCCAGTATTATTTGTGTAAGGGACTCAAAGCACTGGAATAGACACTAGAAACCTTGCTATCTCTTTAGGTCATTTTTAGAAGAAACCTCTGACATTCAACGTTCTGAAGGGTGTTACTTTTCTGCATCTCTATCTATAATACTTTTTCAGCTATTCCATCTACAGTTTTAATATATATAAAAAAATAATATATCCCTTTTTGGGACTGGGGTACCCCTACTTATCTAATTATTGAGGAACTGAACTTCAGTTTATATTTTGAAATAGACTACTGGAAACTTATTTGACTGTTTTTCTGTGTTCTGCCCAACACAGGAAAGAAATTGGAGATTTTGATATGTAAACGCATCAGTAAGCATAATTTCATACTTGTGAAAAGTCCTATGTCTACATAAAAAATAGGCAAATAACAAATATTCTCAAAAATATCCAATGTGATAAGAACTCCTCTTAGAAATTACAGTCTATCTTATACTCAAATTTAATAAGATGCATATTGCTGATTATCCTGAAGTAAACAAAAAACAAATAAAAATCTATTGTGTATGTAGTCAAAACACCCCAAGCTGTAATAAAAACCCCATAGTTTCCATCTCACTTGGTAGCCATGGAAATTATATATAGTTTGGTAGACGGATCACACTGTTCTGGTGCTGTGTTTTCTTTTTGGGGAGTGATGTTTCTTTTCTTTTTGATGTTTGTTAGTTGATTTTTTTGTTATTGTTTTTGTATGTTAAGCCTAATAAAGACAGATATCTTAACTCTGAAGAATGTTTTTTTCTTTACTCATGAAAAGAGCTGTTAACAAGGTCAGAAATAGCAATCTATCAGGGATATGAGACCTTTTTCTAGATATTTCAGAAGAAAGAGTTGCTAAAAGGCAAATTTTTATTGTTCCAATGAAGTGGGTTCACGAGGACTAGTTCAGAGTATGACTGCCACCTTGAGCTTTTCATTAAAAATAACAAAATATTTAGACAAAGCAAAGTAGATTCATCAAATAAGACTTGATGTTTGCAACACCTGTTTGCCAGTTCTTTGTCTTCTGAGGTGCTTACTCAGGTCTAAATACAGTTCAGTAATACTCAAACACGAGTGCTGTAACAAGCAGGCTATAAAGAAAAAGGATAAAAGAAGGACCATCACCACAAATTCCTGCAAAGGACAGAACTGACTTAGGCATCTACATACTGAGAAACATGTAAGACAATGATAATACAGCAAACACTTGACTGTATTTCCTAGGTCTTTTAAAAGTTAGATATTGCAATGTTGACTGTTCCCTTTTGTGACTGCATTAGTCTTTGTAGGTGTTAGCTACCTTACAGTGCTCCTAAATTTGTCAAATGTGTTTTCTGTTTCAAAATCTGTGTTATAGACTCCTGGAAAGTCTTCTTGCTTGCTAGAATTAAAATAAATAAATAAATAAATAAATAAATATATAGCCAGTAGATAATTGACTACATTGTAGACAAAAAACATACCACTTGCTTGACATGATGTGAAGCACATCATTCTCAACATAAAAAGGTGCAGTAATAATGGTGAGAGTGTGTAATGCTGTACAATGTATCAGTTTTAATTATTGGGATGTTGTTTTTGTAGTGTGGGTGGTGGCATCTGTTTCCTGAAGAGATTATGTGTTTATGAGATCATTGTAGTATACACTTAATCTCACAGAAGGCACCTCATTTTCTTTTGACTGTATTTAGTGAGGCTATTTTCTTCTGTCAGAATAAAAATCAATGGGCTTATTCAAAACTACAAATCAATATCTTCCATTTAGATTACATTGCTTTTATGTGCTTCATTGAGTGTAAACAAACTTCTCGCTCCTCAGAATATCTTATAATTTATCTAGAAATAAGAAGACAAACACTTAAGTTTTGGGGGGGGGGGTTCTATTTTTTAAATTTCCTGCATGTTTTTTAAAAAGGTAAAACGCATGATGTTTTCTTCTGAGGATTCATCATTTAAAAATACTGCTTAGGTAAAATTCAGGATTAAAAGTTTATAATTTACAGGGGAGAAAAGGGTTAGTGTCCAAAAAAATATTTCAAAATTTCCTACTTACCCGTATGCAGTATTTGTTTAAATTGTACTGGAAAAAAATATTTTGAAATGTTGATGTAATGACTAATTCCCATGGAATACTTAAAAAATATTGAAATAGTATATTGCTATAGAAGATAGAAAAAATTTTCATTTAGCTTAACTTATGACTTAAGAAAAAATTGCTAAATATGCATGTAATAATACCACCAAGCATATTTAATAGATATAAAATATGTGAGATTGTCAGAGCTGAGAAACATAATTATGAATTGTGTACAAGTACCATGATTATGCCATAAAGTTATATTATAAGACATTCTGCTTCATTGTCCCCTCATTCTTTTTATAACCAAAAGAAATAAAAATAGAAATAATGATGAAAGAATGATAATGCAAACAATATAAAGTTAGTTATTACATTCATGGTGTTACAAGAATAATTTTAATTTCTTTTCAAAAGAGTAAAATTATTTTATATTAGCTATATATCTTCTGAGTTATTTTAGAACTTGTATAGATCAGGGAAAAAAATGTATGTCCTAAAAGAATATGTAAATTATAATGGCCTGAAACAATGATTTCTACAAATGTAGGGGACTTTATTTTGAAGATAGGAACTAGTATTAAATACAGAATAAACTAAATCAAATAGATTTTAATAAATGAGGATATATTGCTCCAAGAAAGCCTGGACCCAAATTCAATACAGTTGCAATCATTCAAAGTGAAACATTTTACACCCCTACATATGTAAGAAAAAGTAGGAGAACAAATCTTGGATTCAATAATTAAGTAAAGAAATAGTCTCTCTCGCAGACTGTAGCAAAGATTTGGAATTTGAAGGTCTGACTTAGGGAGTCCTTTGATTTAAGGTATAAAAAGGCAATAAAAACAGTGCATATAGAGGCAGCTGACAGACATATCACTATGTGGGCATGGAAAGGAGCTGGAGATGTTGATGAGGGCAAAACAGGACTGAGCAGTAACAGGTGTCACTGTGTGCAGTCCCCACTGACTGCAGGAACTACACCTGCCACAGCATAGCTATGGAGCTGGAGCTGCAGGACCACCTGATATCTCTCACAGAGCTGGTGCTGGCAGAGGGGCTGTCCCTGACTGTGGGAGCTGGATGTGTCAAAAGGGTAAGGAGCTGTGAGAAGAGAAGGACACATGCCACAGCATGGAGGGATACATAAACAAAATTTACAGCTTCTTCTCTGAACCTATGCAAAAAGACCTCAAACCTCCAGGAGGGACAGGTAAAGACTGTATTCACTGGATAGCAAATGAAGACTTTAGTGACAAAGCCAGGGTGATCATGTTAGGAGGAAACAGTGGGGTGACAGTGAGTCACCTGCTGTGGGAAGGCAGACCTCACCTGAGGTTTACTGCTGGCAGGGGACTCAGATCAACATTAATTTTGCAATTTTTCCACCCTTTAGAAAGAAACCCATTACTTTTTGTTGCATGTGAGTAAGGTTGGGGCAGGAAACATTGTAGATAATGGAGTTTTTTAATATTATTAAATATGTTTTCAAAAATGACATGTGACAAGTCCAGACTTTGACTGCAACAGCACTGTCTAGTTTCATACTGTTCTACTTGCCACTGTGATATCTCAGTTTATTCAAATCCAGCAGTCAAAACCCTTGAAACATGCAAAAGCTGGAGATGAGGTTAAATCACTTTGAAGATTTGCTCTGTACGTATAAACCCCATGTAACCAAGCGTTTGTTCAGCCTTTCCACTCCTGTCCAACAGGCATATTGCTGTATTTATAATTTGATACATGTTTATATATATATATGTCATTATTTATATATATAATATAAAACCACAGCTGTGTTGTCATTGTCAAATACCAAGTAAATCTTAATAGAAAAGAATTTAGAGGCACTCAGGTTTTTTTGTCCATTTAAATATTTTAAAATAAAGAGTGTCCTCAGGAAATTATTTTTCTGTACATAAGAGGATATGTTTAGGACCTAATTTCCTAATTTTAAAAATAAAGAACTGCAGTAAGAGTATGTTAAACTAGCCTAGTTGCTTAATATAATTGTTAAAGGTTCTGCTGCAACTCTAGGTGAATTCTTTAACTGCTTGTAAAGCCTCAAAAGTGTATTTATCCTGTATTTAGGGACCAGTTGTGCAAGCTGCACAGTTGCGCTTTGACTGTTGCGCAAGCGAAGGGAGCTGGTGCTTCCTCCAAACCCCCTGTCAGACTCCCAGACCCAGTTTTTGCCTACCATGGTAAGTGCAGGTGATGGGAAAAAAGGGTAGAAATAGAGTGTTGCAAAAGCATAGCTATAGGTCGACAGCTGGATGTACAAATAGTCTATAAACTATACATCCAGTCACATTCAAAAAAACCAGTTGGATTCACAAATAGCATGATTTATTGAATGCAACACATAAGGTTCTTTTGGATTGCCAGTGATAATTGCATCAATTGTGGAGTAGCTATATACAGCACTAACAATAATATTTCAATCACAAACTTAATATCCCTGGTCAAAACTCAGCATAGAGGACCCAAAGCTTACTAAAAGGAGTTCCTTCTGGGGAAGGCAAGGAGGAAAAAACCATCAATCTGTCCCTGAGTTTAGCATAAAACTCTTATCCCCCAGTTAGATGCAAAATTGGGGTACTTTTTATATCATTATTATGCAAAGTACTGTGAATGGGACTCTGGTCAAATCTTCTGGTTTTTGGGGACACATTATACAGAATATTTCTTGGTAGGAGGTGTACTTGGTTTGTACAAAACATTTCTGGGTATTAGGTAGAAGAACGAGACCATATGGCCTATGCCTTACTTGATACACCCCATGTCCCCTTCCTCCCATGCCATAGGAACGCAAACCACCAGACCTCCATCTAGTTTCTGCACTTGCATCTGTTGACCCTATGGCATATTGAGTTTTACATTTTCTTCACAATTTTATGTTTGTAACACAGAGTTAAAAAATAAGAGCTTGGTGAGCAGCAGTATCTCTGCCCCTCCATTCCCCCAAAGGGGGTGGGTGTCCAGTGGGTGAATGTTCATCACGTGATGTATTAAAAGCCCCTTCCAACTGTGAATTTCAAAGCCTTGTTTGGGTTTTTTTTGTGGAATTCTTTTAAAATCATTTCACCTAACTTTAATGATTGTACCATCTACAAGAGCACAGACATTGTTCTCTTGTTTTGAGAAGACTCGAATCTCACTCTTTGTCATTTTTGAGAAAGAATACCCTTGAAACAAGTCAGAAGCATGTCTTGTTCTAACCTTTGTTACGAAAGTTCTGTTGAAGTGTTACATACCCTTGACAATAAATGAAAAAGGAAAATTTCTGTCTCTGTCATAAACCCACTCAAGGTATGAGAAAACTTAAGCTAGCCACATTAAGTTTTAGATCAAACCATAATTACAAGAATTTAACAGGTTCTATGTAAGAATAATAATGACTGTCTTTTTAATTTGTAGGCTCTTATCAACATAGTTCTTATGTTCCTTGATCCTGAACATGCCTCTTTGCTTTTTTTTACCTTCTCCTCTCCAGCTTCATGCTCCTTTTCATTTTTAATAATTTATGGAACATTTGTAGTGTCATATGGATTCATATGTATTTCCCACAGACTTAACCTTTCAAGGGCCATCTATAACGCAGCTGTCTCCTTTGAGAACACACGCAGGATCACTCTTGAGGAGAAGAGGCAACACAGAAAGAACCGGGTCTTGCAGAATACACCATCTAAGGAGTCTTTCTACTGTGCCTTTTGCAATCGGACATGTCTGTCGCGTATTGGCCTCATTAGCCACCAGTGTGCCTGTAACAAATGTGGACAGAGCCTTCCCAAATCTTCGTTCGCGAAGCCTAGCCATGATGATGAACCTTTCAAGGTGCCATTTTGAATATTTTCCAAAGTTCTTCCAATTTGTTGATTTTAGTTCATCACACTTTGCCCGTAGGCTTTTTTAATTCACTCAAAGTTAATTTCCTGAAATTGAATATGTTAATATTCTTGTATTATATAGTCTTACTTAATATTATGCTGTATGAAAATTACTGGTGATAAATGTTTCTAAGCTTCTTGTTAAACTTCAGTCTTTTTTTTCCTCTTGCAAAGAAAGGGTCTTCTATGTACTTTTAGTTATATTTTTCAACAGATGTTATTCAGTGATATCCAAGACTAAAATAGCTTCTTCTTTTAAGTAGAAAAGGAACTACTCATAGTTTTCAAAAAAATCTTAGGTCTAAAATATCTCCCTTCTGTTTGTCTGTGTCAGGTCTGACAACTGAAAAGCTTCTTTTATACTAATTTTCTTTCAGTGAAGCCCCTGATATGTAATCAGCTTTTGTAATGATATTTCCTTTGATTTCCTTTAATTTCCATTGCAGTTTCAAAATTGAAACAGAAGTTATTAAGAGTGGAAATGAGAAAATTATTTTGATTTGGTAATGTCAAAGATATAGAAAAGAATGTTACAAATTATTATTACAGATTGTACCATGTATTTTCTCTTGTTTATACTGATAGGAGACAAAACAAAATATTCTGTCACTACAATTTAAATGTTTCTGTCCAAGCCCCTTTGCACATTTTACTTGTGAGGAAAGCACAATCCTTTCCCCCAAAATGCTGGCTTCTAAAATGCATGATAATTTAATTTAAACAGTTAAAAAAAAAAAAAAGGGTTGAATTTTCATATCTCGGCTGTTTGTAATGTCATTTGGAACAGTTTTAAAATTCTCCATTGATGATCAAATTACTCACAATAGCAACAATTACTTTCACCAGCCAAATTAACTTTTAAGTAAGAGTAGAGTCCTGCAGTAATAGAGCTTCTAGATATCCATTTTTAGTGTTAGAGGGAGTTGGAGTTTGGATAAAAAGAGGCAAACAAAATAACTGGTACACAATGTCTTAAATAATTTCCTCTATCCAGATGGCATTTCACTTTTGACCTAATATGATATGCCCTCCCTCCCCATAGAATTTTTCAACTAGAATCTACAGATTCCCTGGTGAGTAAGTGATTAAAAGCAGATTTCACATACCATTTCCAACAGTGACTTTGCACTGCTTGCTTTCATCCTACAAGTTTTCTGCAGGGATGACAAGTGATCCTGTAGGTCATTCCAAGTCCAACATGTTCTAGATGTGTCAGGCTACAGTCATGTCCCCTACAGCTGCAAAGGTCAGGGCTGGATTGGTTAGGGCAAGTGCTCCTGAGACTGAGAAGTCAGTCAACTGTTCTGCTACCACTGAGTTTTTGGTCTTTTGATGAAGAGGGTAATCTTTCTTTATCAGAGGAATTCCTATATAATCCTTCATACCAGCTCTGCCATGAAACTAACCCCTTGTCAGTCCTAAGAAAAATAACTAGAACGAGAGAAAGTGAGAAAAGAAGGGAGGGAAGGAGAAACAGACAAAGAGGAAAGGAAATAGGAAAAGGGGAAGACGAAGAGGAAAAAAAATTACTTTTTTTAACAGTGCAGTTATCTCTATTGATTGACTAAATATTAGAACATGATATGCAAAATACAGACAAAATGAGGTGAGAAGAATGAGAGTGGAATCAGGGAGGGTAGTAGCATAGGACTTTCTTTTCCATTGGCCAGGAAGCATTATGACTTCATTTCAACAGATGAAGTGGTAGAGTGTTAGAGGCATGATCTTTCAGAGCTTCTCACAATGCATAGAGAATTAGAAATCTCCAATTTAAAAATTGTTTTTATTTTGTGACTTAACAAAAGTATATCTATAGCATAAGTGTTTTTCTGACAATGCTTATACATTGTAAAGACATTGTAAAGGGATTAGCACTTCAGATGCATAGAGCACTCTACATTTCGTGAAAGGACAAACATGCTTTGTTTTAGCTTGTATAAAAGTACCTAAAGAAGATAAAAAGTGTATCTATCTTTGTCTAGTTAAAAGTTTCTTCACCATTTGAAAATACTCCATACACATGGTTCAAAATCTTTTCAAAGATTTTGTGGACAGTGATTTATCCTATCCTTACACGAAGTTAAAAACAACACTAGAAAAATTGTGCCATTTAGATCTATTTTTCTCTTCATTGGCTATAGAGTGTGTTGAGGAGAGTTACATTCACCACAATAATTTTTAAAGTCTTCCAACCTGTCTAAGCCTGCTCTTTTTTTTTTCTTTTCTGTCTCTGAAAAATAACTCCATGTTCTGGTCTCCACAAAGCCATTGTATTGCAAACTGATGATTCTCCAGTGCTGGGCAAACACATTAAATTGTCTATACAATGGAAGTACAGTGAGCCCCACATTCGCAGCAGATTGCTGCCTGACATAGATAAGACTGTTAAATAGAATTAATGGGATTTCATAAGTCATCATCATCGTAAGAAATCATCATATATATTTATACGATCTCTGATGATCTGCCAGAGATATGAAATGAAGGGAACTTCTGTTTATGTCCTGTGCTCTGGAAAGAATTTTTTTATTTCTAATTTCATTTTGTTTACTCGTGAATTTTATTTTTTTTTCCATACACAAATGTACATAAGCTTGATGAGAAACATTTAGTTATTGTTTCGTTTCTTTCCAGACATGTTGCTCATCTTATATGCTGCCTTGTAAATCAACTGGAAATCAAAAATAATTATTTAAATTAAAGAATATACGTTCAAATATCAGAATCTTGTTGGAAGAGATGAAACAGAGTGGCAGAGATATGAAGCATGGAGGAAAATCTATAACCCATAAATGGACACTTGCATACCGAACTGGACTCTTTTATACCGGATGTGACGCCCCATGGACTTGACAGTTTTGCCCCAGTTCTCCCCAGTTTATTACTGTATTGTTGTATTGTTATGTATACTTCCAGTTGTTGTTTTTAAAATCACCCTCCATATTGTCTCCTTCTTCCCCTCACAGTTTTCCCGCCTTTTCCCTGTTTTCCCGCTCCTCTGCCTGTCATTGGTTAGTGTTTGGTGCAGTGCAGAGGTAGCTGTCATTGGCCCATTTCCCTGGTTACACCCAAACTCCTCCCCTCCTTACCCAATTGCCCAATCACCTTCATCCCTGAGTTGTCAGTCCTATGCTCCTCCCTAGCCCAAACTCCACCCCTAAACCTACCCTATTTAAGTTACTGTTTCCCCAATGAAGTTTGGCATTGCTTCACGAGACTCTCTGCTGTGTTCCGAACCCTTCTTGCAGTGCCCGATCCCTTTCCTTTCCCCGCGGGTCGTGGCAGAACCTCTCAAATTAAACAATTGAAAAAGTGCCTATTTATCTCTGTTTATATTTGACATTATTTACAATCATCTCTCATAAGCTGGAAAACAAAATATTTTCCTTGTCAACTAGTTTTTCCATTGAATCGTTAATATATTTTCACTGGAGAAATACATAAAATATTTAGTTTTCATTCTGCTTGAGTAAAATACTTGCTCTAAAAATGTAGAAGGAATTTAAATAGAAAACGTGTGCTTTCTAAAGATGACCTCTTCTGTGTCCTTCTCATGACCACAGAATGGATAACACTTGTTGGCAATACAAGCAGTAATTTTCACGTAAAGATAGACACAAAGCATCAGACCCACGCTGCTTTAGAAAACAAGATAACTAGGTAAAATGACTACCTATGGACACGTTTATAGTGTTCTAGTTGGGTAGGATATTAAAGTGACTGTCCATTATACTCTTAACAGCCATAATCTCATAGTGTGCTATTCACCAAATGGCTCTCTGCTCCCGTAATAGCACTGGGCAGGGTCCTATGGCTCAGCTCAATTAAAACTACTCTGACAGGGCAAGACCATTTTGGCAGACAGCACTATTGCTCTTTCATATAAAAGAGCCCTGGGAACAGAGTAAGCAATCTCGCACCATAATGGATGAACTGGAGCTAATGATCAGTGATGCAGTACAGATTTACTAAGTTAATGCAAGTTGACTGTGCTGTGACATACCATACACAGCTTTCTAGAAATGGTTGCATTTTGGAACTATGCTCTCTAGGTGTCCATTGCACTGCTTCAATCTCGTAGTGCCTGTGAAATAATACATGCCGAGACAAAATGCCGTCTATGGATTGCATATAAAATTTATTTTGAAGTAATAGAAAATCTAGCAGAAGAAGGCTTCATTATTCCTCTTATTTTCTGGTTAGTTTATGAACTGATACCTTTTTTAATCCCTTCATATATCTGAAAAAAAAGGGTGCCTATATCTGTATCTGAATCATCTCTGCTAATTCCTTATATCATTTTCTGGTTTACATACATATGTTATATATAGCATATATATGCATGTGTATAAACAAACTATATGTTTACTTCGGTTTTTGTGATTTATGTGTGTCTTCCTCAAAAAGTGAACTGGATTTTGATAACATTCTTTTTGTTACTTCAAGACCAAAATAGTCAACCAACAAACACTGTTATTGGTCTTCTTCCATAGGAGTGAGTTGGGCTATGAACACAAATTCCACAGAGATAGATACAATTAGACAATCCTGCCTCTTTTTTTTTTAAGTAAAAATATAGGTCTTAATTAAACTGTTGCAATCAAAATTCAACAGCTGTGGTTTCAACTGTGATCCTTTAGGAACAAAGCTTGCAAACAGAACTCTAAAAGAGAAAAAAAGAAAGTCTCGTGACAGAACTCTGCTTTCTTTCTTACAAAATTCACATTTATTGCATGTAGACACAGTTTTATGTAGGTTTGACTATCGTATTTTTCATCATCATACAAAAAATATTATTGCATTTTACCGAAAGTGAAATTCCAGATATATCTGACAGATGACACACACACACGAGAAGTCAGTTTCTATTTGCCATTCCAATATGGGGTCGTTTCTAATATTTCACTCAGTAAATTTGACAAAGGTGGCCATATACTTTATGTATATGATGAGGGTTCTGGTGAATGACTAAATAATCTCATAAACACATCAGAATCAGCAAAAATCAGATTCTGTTACACTTCAGGCAAAATATTTGCGACACGTGAATTGATCTAACAGCTAAATATGTCCTCCAGTGTTTCTTAATGGTATTTGAGTGACTTCTTCAGCTCCCATTAGAGTTTTTGAGAGACTTAGTCCTAAGCATAAAACAATACCTCTAATTACTTATTCACTGCACATCAGAAAGGCAATGCTGCTATCCAGAGTCTAAAGAAATCAATAAGAACAAACCCATGAGACTAAGCAGACTTCAGATAATAAGGCATATCTTATGTGGACATAAGTACCCTTAGAAGATACCAGAAAAAAACCAGCAGAAGAGCCAAGATAGTCAGGAGGGAGGCAGGTCTAAGACAACATTGCTCTGTGTCCATCCAGTAGAAACACAGAGCCACTTGCTGACTGGACTTAAAGATGCATTTGTACTAACATCCTTTATGATTGCATTGTGGTTTGTCTGGAGTGAGGTGACAGAGACAGGACTGTCAACAACACTAGAAGTATGGCCTGTACCATGAAGTGGCCTTTTTTTCAGGCAGTGGAGCAGGCATTAGACATTCTTTCTGATGTTTTGGCTGGAAATCTGCCATATGCATCCCTGTGTTTTCACATGTAGTTCCATGAAGAAGGTCTCAAAATCGATATAACCATAAAACCATAACCTCAAATCAATATAACATGCTATATCCAAGTGGAATCCAAGTATCATTTTCCTCTTTTCCAGACACTGACTTCCAAACTCTCATTTGGACTGATAGATATTAGTGTCCAAAGTGATGCTAATAAGCAATGGTAACACCATGTCTTTCTAAGTATACATACATACCTGTCAGTACTTAATGGCAATTCAAAATGTGCTTTATTCTGAGTAAACCAAGTATGTATCAACATTTTAGATGCCTACTGAGCATTATTTTAAAATATCCTAAAATATTCTAAATCAAAATGCTTGTGTTTTCTTATGCTATCATAAAATTCCACTTGTTCTCCTTATCCAAATAAGAGATATGTGAGCTACTTTTATGATGGAAGGAAAGGTAGTTTTCAGCAGTAGCATGTAGCCTCCATGAGATGGCATTAAAAGGCATTCCAAGGTTCCCTCACTAAGAATGGTTGCACTCTGTGCCTAAATCAACATACACATTAGTATGATAAATTACTGTAACATCTAACATCCAAGTGAGAAATTAATGATACACAGTTTTCATAATTCAGTGTTTTAACTTTGCTTTAATAACCATGCTGATAGAGGACATAAGAAAAAGAAAAAAAATCTACAAAACAATTTAAAAATAGAATATATATAGAAGCAACATGAGCAGGGGAATTTTAATCTCTCCTTAAGGACAATGGTTTTAATCTTAAGTACAGAAGACTACTTTTAGTGCTTAAACTTTGCTTTAAAAGCAACTGTAAAACCCCATGAGTATCCATCAACCAGAATTTCTTGCATTAGAATTGCCTCCTAGAAATTACTCATCATATTTGTTAAATTTTTATGAACATGATGGGTACATCTAAAATGCTACTGAATACTTAGGCAATCTAAAACAAAAAATTTTTTTTCATATCTAAAAGATAGATTTAATTTGAATCCAGAAAGTTCCAAGATTATCACGGACTCATAGAATTTTAGAATGGTTTGGACTGTCCAACCTAATCCTTCTCCCTTTCAGTTTAAAACTGTTGACTCTTGTTGTGTCACTACAGGTCCTAACAAAAGGTCTCTTTCTTTTAAGTCCCCTCTGTATACTGAAAGGTTGCTTTAAGATCTCCCCTAAAGCCTTCTCTTATCCAGGCTAAACATCCTCAACTCTCTCAGCCCATCTTCATAACAAAGGTGCTCCAACCCTCTGGTCATCTTTGTGGTCCTCCTCTGGACTTGCTCTAACAGGTTCATGTCTTTCATCAATGGTGAATGACAGAGCCGGGCACAATACTCCAGACAGGGTCTCATTAGAACAGAGGGAAAGGATCACCTGCCCTGATGTGCTGGCCAAGTTTCTCTGGATTCAGCACAGGATACAGTTCTGCAAACACACAGTGCTGTTTTATGTTCAATTTTTTGTCCACCATTATCCCCAAGACCCTCTCCTCTTTATTTACCCATCTCTCAGCCTGTATTGACACTGGAGATTGATTGCCCTGATCCAAGTACTGGACCTTGCACTTTGACTTGTTGAATTTCATGAGGTTCACACGGACTCTCCTCTCAAGCCTGTCAAGGTCAATTATCCCCTGGAAAAAGAAGAAATAGGATGAGTTTTGAAAGACATATTAAAGCTTCCTGGACACTTGAAACATTTGGGAATTAGAAAATTGATGAAGTTTTGGGTTTTTTTTAAGGCTTATCTCATTTATATATTTTATGTAGCAAGTCTTCCATAAAGTGTTTCCTGTTGGATTCTGTAGCTCTCACAGGCAAGATCAAATATGAAATCTGGTGATCAGATCTAACTTTTCATAAGATATAGAGAAAATTATGAAATCTTTAGTATCAACAGGAGAACAGTTGTAAATCAGGAGATATAATAAATCTTCATGATGTAATATTAATTTAAGACAGCTGTGCATATTCATTCTTTAATTGTGTCACTTTTGCTTGGAGTTTTTTGTGGGGTTTTTTTGTTTGTTTCTATTATTATTATCATTTATATTTCTAAATTATGTATTTTTCATGTTATGATCCAATGTTTTTGAATCCATTTTAGTCTTATTCTGGCATCAATCAAGTAGGATTTAAGATGAACAGACAAAACCACAACAGCATTGTTTAACTTGCTGACAAATCTGTAAACCTTGAGAAATCTTAACATGTTCTATTTTCCAGCATGTTTTCCACTGTATTAAGAGTCTTGAAGGGATTCACTGTCTCATGAACAGGACACAGAAAAGGAGCTGATATCATAAAGTCAGAAGAGGAAGTGGTTTCTTCCAATGATTACTGTAATGTTAGTGAATTTATGACAGGTAGTGTGTTATTATTTGGATTTGGTTTTGACCTTTTACTCTAAATATTTTGACTTGAATTTTTCTTTCCACATATCAGGCAAAGCTACTAGAGTGTGGGTACTTCTGGAGCAGCTTGTAATTCGATTTACTGTAAATGCATTGGCAAGGCCTTGGTTTTGTGACCTGTGGATGAATTTTAGAATCTAGAGCTTGTGTAACAGTGTTGCTATTAGAAACAATAATGTTTTACTTTCCTTGTAGTTATCTGAATCAAAAGCTGGAGTTTTGCATATCCTGTCAAAAACATGAAGCTCATGTGGAGTTCATGTAAGACCTAAGAGTTACAAGAACCTGAACTTAGATGTAGTTTCTAGTTTGCTTCAGAGTGGTAGAATAAGCAAACCTATAATCTGCTCAGTATTTACAGTGAGATTCAGGTCTCTTTTTATGTATCTCTATTTCAGTATAAAGAATAGATCTATCTACACACGAAGCACATATCTAAACACCCATTGCAATGAATGCAAATCAATCAACATAGTTAGTAAAGTTTGGTGTACTATTCCTAAACAGACTCCTATGTTCATTCAGCTAAATTATCCACTATGTTTCATTGTGATCAACAGGACTAGAGAACTGAACATTCTTGGAACCTCTAAACAAATCATAAAGGCGCCTGTTTGTCATCAAGAATCAAAACATTGAGTGCATCAGTAGGTCTTAATGGCCTAGACTTTAAGGAAAGGTACTGTCTTATTGAGATTGAGTAGAACAATATGTTATGCTTCAGCAAGAAGTTAGAAAACTATACTGAGGTGTCTAGTGATGGCTTTAATCAGAATCTTAGTCTTAAATTGTCAGCAAGTTTCATTAACAAAGAAACAGACATCTTCAGAAATGTATGTTGCCCTAAAATAGGTGTCCAAATTACTTCACTTTCTGGAAATGACAAAATATCCCTATTCACTAGCTGTGAAATCTGGATTTAGATTTAACTGCCTAAGTACAGACTTGCAATGTCATTTTGGGCACTAAGGGACCTATAACTGATGGCCAGAGAGGGCTCTGGATCCCCTAGTTTTTATTATGTAATGGATCTGCCAGACCTGTGGAGATGACTAGGATATACCCTGAGCTTTTCCAAATGGCTCAAGGTGATAATTTTTTTCCCCACAAATGAATCCTGATGTAACTACCTACTTAAATTGACAGATTTCTGAAAATCTAAAGTCAGATGAATCCTGGTTTGTATACACAGAGCACAAATAGCCCTCTGAGTAGATTAGAAAAATACTTAAAGAAGGTCTTAGAAAAAAGATTAGTACTGAATATTGATATTAATCAAAATGTCATTTTATCACTGTTGCCTGTGTTTCAATAGAAGGATTTTTTTTTTACTTTTGTGTTCTTCTGCAAACACTCTGCAGAGTGGACTTGCAGTCACAGATGCTCAACAGAGATTTTCCTCAGTTTCTGTGATTTTGTGGCCTTGGAATTCATGCCTTTGTCATCTAAATATTCCAAAGTTGAAGGGAAATATTGACCTTTCTTGCCTTCCCAAACAACTCCCAAAAACCAAACTAACAAACTAATGTTCAGGAATGGTTGCCATCTATCACCAAGGCCAACTGTCTGCTCTGATTCTATGGGGTTGAGAAACTGCTTTGGAGTTTTGTTACTATCTTGGTCAGAAAAATGCCAGAAAAATATCCTTGGGTGATTATAAAACATAAATTAAAATTATTATTACATCCTAACACAACTTTAAATTTTGTGAAAGGAAGCTCTTAATTATAAAGATAGCCTGAAATTAATCAGGTAGCCAGTGCAGTATCTTCCAAATATCTGTTAATTATAACTCCATTATAATTAATAGTTTTGTTTTGGAAGTAAACCAAATGTGTTTATGATTTGTCTGAAAAAAACAATTAGACATTTTATTAGAAATTAGCTTCATAATATCTTTCAAATTAACTGTTCTGAAACTGGCTTTTCTGACATTTTAAGCAATTAAAAAAAGAACTTTGTTTTAATTTGTCGTGTTGTTTTCTTTGTTGAAAATTTAGATACTGTGGTTTTTATTCTAGATTTTTCAGTGTCCATATGAATCTAAAAGGAATAAGCTGTTTTCTTTTCTAATACTCTTTAAAGAAAGAAGGAGGACTAGCCTTCACCATGCATTGCAGGCAGTAAGGCTCTTAGCCTGCTGCTCTAGTAGTTCAGCATGCTTCTGGCTGTGTCCCCTAGGATAGCAGAACTGGGGATGAACCAGAAAACCTTCACCATACATTAGGAAAATAAAAGCACTTGTATGTCTTTATCAACATCAAATAAGGGTGCATTTGCCTTCACAGCCAAGATTTTAATGCCCCGAAGAGAGCGTTGTTCCTAAAAATAAATGTAACTTTGTATCAACACAATTCAAGTTACTCAACTTGAATGTTTAGCCCACGGCTTGCAGAGGATAAAAGTCTCATGTGACTACATTGCTCTGTGCCTTGAAAATAAAATTCAAGCATTGTTTTAGGTGTGTACATTGTTGACCTTTCTCAAAATTCCAACTGTTAATTTCCTACTCCAAGATATAAAGTAGAAAATACTTCAAGTTGAAGAATTTTTAATTCTCTCTGCTGATCTTTATTTAAAAGGCATTTAAATTTCATGCCATCTATATAAAGTATACATGATTCATTACATTTTTTATTAACAGAAAACCCCAGCAACTGCTCCACCCCTAGCAAAATTGCTGCTAAAGAGATAATGCACATGAGAGCAATGGTTGATCCAAATGCGGTGCCTAACTGTAAGATGAGGGAGCAGTTGCCTCCTCAAAGGAGTAAGTTGCCAGAGTATGCAATAGGATGATTGCTTCATCTTCCAGGGATTTTTATGAGGTACCTTATTTAGCTCAGCTGATTTTCTTCACTTCTATGACAAGGAGTATCATCTGCAGAACAAACATTGTCTCAAAATTTGGATGATGTATTTATTTTTAACTATCACATACTGAAGGTCTTAAATAAAGGGCTTTGACACAACTGCTACATTTTAGGCTACAAAAGTCAGGTAACATGAATCCTACACGAAGTGATGAACTGCTATACTCCAAGATAAGTGTTCTCAAAAATATGAATTGTGCCTAATTCATCATGTGTATAGCTGAAATAACATGAACAAGGTCTAGGTGTAACCTTATTCTCCCCTTGCTCTGAGACAACCCAAAGTCTTTTGGTACCAACATATCTAAGTTTGGGATAGACTGAATAAAAATTTGACTGTGTAATTTATCATTGACTCAGAAAACTGGCTAGGTGGTCTTCTAATGATATATCATTAGACACTTACATGTATAACACAGCCTCCTGAAAATTATTACTTTTGTAGTTTGCAATTTAAACCAAAGTGGTACAACAGATTGTGTACAGAACAAACAAAATCTTTGGAAATAAGCATGAATGCGTTGAAAAACGAATCCAATTATGTCAGAATCTGTTGTTCTGTAAAATCTTCCTCTGAAAAAAAAATCAACAAAAAAACCATCCCAAGCCTTTCTCCAGTCAAAAAAAAAATTACAAGACTGCTTGGTAGATTTTTGGTTTCTTTCTTGCCCATTTTCACATTCATATGCCTCAATATTGTGTAATTAAACTTGAAAACAGTAGTGATGCCTATTAAAAGTTGTAGTTAAACTTTTTTTTTAATAATTTAAAAAATGCATCCAAGTGTTGCAGAACAGATACTGAGCTGGCATTACTTGTAACGGTTACTCTAATATAGAGGTTACTGGCTTTACTAGGTTAAGAGTCTGATCTAAATCCTGAAAAATTCTACATAGTCTAGAATGTTATACAAAGGCAAAATGAACATATCATGGAGTTGATAAGCAAATGTTATAAATATAAATGTTCATCTTATTGTATTAACAAACTTACATAAATGAATATATATTTAATACAGTTTTTTTCCATATGTGACATATTGTGCACAAGCATTCTCTATTCAGATGTGTTCTTGCTGATACAACCTGAAGCCAGAATAGCTGAAGCTGTGATTTCTTCAAATCTCAAACTTTGTATCATTAACCTTGCTCAGCACTTTGATGCAAGACCTCTAGGGAAAACTCATGAGCTGCAGAGCATGCTATTAATGGTTCTGTGAACTGTGATCTTCCCACTCAGAACAGTGCTGGAGGAACCACCAATTATTCTGTGGAGTTATCAAGAGGGTTCTCTTTCAAAGAATATGGATGACTCTGGATCTGGGTTTTGATGGATTATTAATGTTTGTGTCTTTATCAAATTCTAGGTGGTTATTTGTTCTGTTTTTCTTGTTTAATTTTTAAGGATTTCAGTGTATATAAACTTTCCCCTAAATCATTACACTACAAAGCTGCTACATAATTACATCTCAGAGGGACTATGTCTATGGAAGTAGACATGCTCCTGTTATTCCCACTCAAAGATATTAGACTGTTTCAAAGCATGCACCAAAATGGAAATGCCTCAATTTACTTTAAATATAAAAATAAGAAAAAAAAAAAAGATAAAATAGATAAGGGTGCAAAACTCAGAAAAATTTTCCCCTCTTGTAACACTTCTCACTTTTTATCTTAGATTCTATGCAATATATTTATTATTTTTCATTGTTTTGTGTTTAAACTTCCTCCATAATCTTTGGGGTTTATTCCTATTTAAAGAATATTTTTCTCTTTGCGTTGCTTCTTGCTTTTTTATTTTTAGGTTTTATGCTGTATACCTATTGATGTCTGATTTTTTCTTATGTTCAGTTTGATATTCTGCCTTTTATCTGTGCATTATCTGATAATGATCTGAAGTATTGACTCATGACTTGTTGTTCAAGACCAAGGTCCTGAGCAAGCTGGACTAGTGGGTGTGTGGGAGGGTGTGTGTGTGGGTGTGTAACTAGGTGATCTTTAAGGTCCTGTGGCATTCCACCCTTAAAGGGAAGGGAGCACCCAAGATTTGTAGATGCCCATGGTCAAAAGGAATGGCAGAAGTCAGAGGGTCTGCAAAAATTTACAGAATTTTATTAGAAAATTAGACACTTGGCATGGAAATTGATATAAGTTAGTCCCTTATCATCTGGTATAAAAAAACAGCAGTGAGATTAAAGAGAGGGAGAGAATAGAGAGGAAGAAAAGAAGAAAGGAAGATCATTGGTCCTGACTTCAACATTGATCCAGCTGATAGAGTGTCCAGGATCTCAGGGGTACATGCTTGGGCTTTGTGGGGGTACCCATCCTGGAGATAAGTATCTTGCTTTCTATGGAAATTAGTTGTGCTTGTTCCAGTCTTCTAGACTTTTCTGAAAATGAATCAGAGAGCTTCAGGGGTCTTTTGTGGTCTTCATCACCTCCTACTGAGTCTGCCTTTGGTCTGCAGTCCATGCCCACTCTTAGTTATAATATGCATATGCATAGCAGTCTATGCATATGTGACATTCAAGGCTTTCTATAACTACAGGATGGTACTTACTTACATATTATTCACCATTGGAAGAATACCAGAATATTCAATTCTATGTAACTGGGGAAAAAAATGGTGTGAGACTTAATGACTATAGATAACAATTATAAGGAGAGAGATTAGACAGATAGATAGATAAATAGATAGATAGATAAAGTGTGTGTGTGTGTGTGTGTGTGTGTGTGTGTGTGTGTGTAAAGACAGAAATAAATATGAGAAATACTTGTCTCAGAGTCAATTGTTCCACAGTCTTACTACTGCAGTACAATGAAAAAGTCTTGATTAAGGTTTGTAGCTCACAGCCACGTGGTCAGTTTGCAGACAGAGTAAAAAATGAGTACACATCTAAATGTCCGATCTAATGGTGAATTTCTTAACTGCTACATAACCACACCTGTGCCTAGGTATAGAAAATCTTTGCACTACTACTTAAACAGAAACAGCTCCCTCATACAAAGTACTGAAGAGAGCTGGAATTTCAATACAGAATGAAATACAAGGAACAACAAAAAATATAAACCTTTTGAGAATTTGCAACTCACTTCAGGATGTGTGGAAGTAAATGTTGCTTTAACAATAAATAACCTAAGAAATGAAAGCACCTGAAACGCCACTCATAAATTTGATGTCATTTATTTCAGGTAGTCTGTCAAAGCACCAGCAAAATAATTCCTTTGGAGAAATGCCAGATGTACATATGCCATATGTACCAGAAAGAAAGAAAGAAAGAAAAATAAAATTCATTCAAGCATATATAAATTAAGACATGTCTTTATGTTTCTGAAGATATAATGTTCTGTCAGTGACACACCTTGTCAACTTATTCCTACATATCATTCAGGGTAAAATAAATCTGCTTCTTTTTCGTTCCATCATTCATTTTTTGACAGATAGCATTGCAAGCAAGTCTGTCAGTCAAAGAGCGTGCTATGTATGTCTTGTAACTTCACTGATGCTCTAAATAATAGTGTTTGCAGGTAAGAAATATAATTGTCAATATCAGTATTTGGATATGAATAACAAACTAAATATAGGTCAGGGATGCAGACATCTAGGAACAACATGGAAAAGAATCACTTGCACTACATTCATAAACAAGCTTTCTAAGTACTATACTTAGGGGAAAAGTAAAACCTTATTAATTAATTAAAGTAATAAACCACAGAGGTTTTGGGCTTGTTTATTTGCTTTCATCAGATCTCAAGGAAAAAGAGTCAGAAGTTTCTGAAGTATCTTGGTAAAGAAGTCTTCTTAATTATAGGAATCAGAAGCTGGGGATTGCTACACACTGGACAAGTATACCTATGGTCTTTACCAGGTATATATTACTGAGAAATAACAAAGATAGAATGCAGGTTAGATAGACGTTGACCTGATTTTATATGGTTGTTATTGTATATTTATATACACTATAATGACTAGAAAAAATATTTTCGTGATTATGTCCTTATGTTATTACTAGAAGCAGTTTCAAGAACCTGCACCAATTAAAAAAATAACTCGTAAAATATCAAGAAATAGGTAGCATAAATAATTTTATTAGCATGTTATGAAATTATGCTTATATGTAATCTTACATATGATGACTACTACATTAGTTTTTATTACTGATGAAAACCATGTAATTTGAAATTTAATATTTATGCTACAATGGCAATGTTCTTCATGGTTTGGGTTTTGTTGGGTTTTTTTTTGTTTTATTTTCCATTTAGTACCTTTTCAGTTTATAGCAAACTGTCAACATCTGTAGTAAAGTGAGATGAATGTTATCTAGAGAAACTGAAAAATTATAGGAATGAGAGTACACCTGTAGGAGAATCATGCATTGTGCAAAAAATACTGATTCAAGAGACTAACTAAATTAGTGTAGAGAAAGAAATGCTATCTACAAAAATTTCTATTATCTTAGTTTAATTATTTAGGAAGTTGGTTTTCTAGCATGTTGTCTGTATTGTTGGTTTTGTTCAGTGGTCCAAATTTAAAGAAAAAAATTAAGAATTTTATGAATACACCTTTTGAAATCCCTTTTCATCTGTTCTCCTATTCCTCAGGTAATAGCCAGATTCAATGAGAACAAATCTGTCCTGAGAACTGCAACAGACTTCAGTATTGCTCTAATTAGCTACACACTTTCCTGTATAACTTTTAAGTATCATTCTTATTTATTTCAGAAGGAATGTAATCTTTGCTGGAGACCGTGTTCCTTATTAAGATTAAAATTGAAATTCCTTTTATTTGCACATCTAAGTTTCCAGTACTGCAATTATCTGCTAAAGGCCAAAATTAAATATTAATTTCAAATTAGATTTTAAAAGAAATTCTATAAAAATTCCATGATGAAATCTTTACAAAGTTGAGTATAATTGTGTTCTTCAACAGTAGTATTTGGTGCGAATTGCCTTTATTTGTGCAAATAGTGTTCCTAAATATTACTGGGGTTGCAATTAATACATAACAGTTCACTTCTACTGCTCCTTTTTCCTTACACTCTTCTCCAACTCAAGCGTTTGGTTCCTTCAAAAGGATGCAGTCCTTCATGGACTGCTACAATGTGGGTCCTTTCCCTGGGTAAGAGTCCTTCAGGAAAGATTTAACTCAGTGTGGGTTTCTCCATGGGCCATATTTCTGCCAGAAAACCTACTGCTGCATGTGCTGCTTTCTACAGGTTGCAGCTTCTGCCAGGACACTGCTCCAAGTGTGGGTTCTCTGTGAGTTGCAGCTTTCTCCAAGGAACAACCACTTACTCTGCTATGGTGTTCTGCATGGACTGCAGAGTGAAAATATCCTCTGACATGGTCCTCCATAGGCTACAGGGAGGCTGCTTCACTGTGGTCTTCTCTGTATTTTACAGTTTATTTTACACTGTATTTTACAATTTCTTACATATGCTATCCATGGGCAGGATGGGCTCACTAGCCTTCCAGCAGTCATCCCAGGAGAAGGACAACTCTAAGTCCAAACCCGGGCAGATGGAGCTTTCTTAGCCCTGTAAGGCCATCCATCTAAGAGAAGAGTACTTTAATTAAACCTGTGTCCTAAGGACTTCACTACCACCGTCCAAGCTTGCTCGGCCCTGACAGATGAACCTTAGGATTAAAGGGTGGGTCCAGTTCTGTGCATGCTGCGTCTCACCTAAAAAATCCATTGTGCAGGCTCGAAGGATATATCCACATTTGCAAAGCCCTATAGTGACAGGCGAGGGTCAAAACAGCAGGTGAAAGGTGCACTGGAAGCCACAGACCCAACCCTGCATGCGGGTGGCTCAGTACATTGGTCACCTGAGACTGATTCCGGAGATGACAGTCTCATTTGGCAGCATCCTGAATGACCAAGCAGCCAAGGAGATATGGAGAGCAGCCAATGACAAGGAGAGCACTGCTTGCTCCACACGGAGAGGGGCCTAGAAAAAGTGGCCTAAACAAAGCTCATCTCTACCCTCCAACGGGCATCTTGTGATGCGGTCACACAAAGATTAGGAAACAAAGGTACACACCTGCCTTCAAAGACGTATCCAAATTGACACTAGCATGCTGGAATATCAGAACCATGCTTGATACTGCGGATAGTGGTCGTCCTGAGCGTCATTCTGCTCTGGTTGCCCACAAACTCTCTCATCTCAACATGGGCATGTCTGCTCTCAGTGAAGTTCGTCTCCATGAGGAAGGCAGCCTTAGAGAACATGGTGCCAGTTACACACTCTTTTGGTCAGGTAAACCCAGAACCGAAAGGCATCTTTCAGGAGTTGGCTTCATGATCAAAAACTCTGTTGTTCCTAAACTTGAAAATCTGCCGAGAGGTCATTCTGACCGCATTATCTCCCTACGCCTTCCACTACACAACAAGCAACACGTCGTCCTCTTTAGTATGTATGCCCCAACTCTCCAAGCTGACCCTGCCGAAAAAGATAAATTTTACACTGACCTGCGCCGCCTTATCCAAAAGGTTCCTGCAGATGATAAGATCATTATCCTTTGTGATTTCAACGTCAGAGTAGAAAAGAACTTCCTTGCCTGGAAAGGAGTATTAGGCAAGCATGATTTTGGAAACTGCAACGATAATGGTCACCTTCTGCTAGAGTTTTGTGCAGAGCAGCAGCTCACCATCACCAACACTATCTTCCTGCAGAAAAGTAGTCTGAAGACAACCTGGATGCATCCTAGATCCAAGCATTGTCACCTCATTGATTATGTCTTGGTGTGACAGAAAGATGTTCGCGATGTTCATCATACCCACGTGATGCCTAGTACAGAATGCCAAACAGACCATCGACTTGTGTGCTGTAAACTTGACTTGAACCTTAAGTTCAAACCTAAGAGAGGCGGTATTCCAAGGAGGAGACTCCAAGTTAATGATCTTCAATCAGCTAAAGTGAGAGACAGCTTTCAGGCAAACCTTCAAACTAGGCTCGAAGATCATTCCATAGATCTCTCTCCTGAAATACTTTGACAACATATTAAAAACAGCATCCTGCAGTCCTCTGAAGAATCCTTAGGGTTCTCCTTCAAGAAGAACAAGGGTTGCTTTGATGAAGACAATCAAGAGGTCCAGGAATTGTTGAGGAAGAAGAGAACTGCTCACCAAGCATACCTTGCTAGTCATTTTGTTATGTAAGAAAAGCAACCTTTTGTCTTGTTTACAGCAAGCTCCAACAGAAACTCCATGACATTCAGAACAAGTGGTGGATCAATCCAGCAGGAAAAATTCAATTATGCACAGATACAGGTGATTACAGAGGATTCTTTGAGGCCTTGAAAACAGCATATGGGCCTATATACCAGGTCCAAAGCCCTCTACTCAACGCAGATGGTCAAATGCTTCTGACAGATAAAACCTCCATTCTAAATCAATGGTCTGAACACTTTCAGACTCTTTTCAGTACTAACGATGTAGTTCAAGACTCAGCAATTCAGTACATTACACAATAATTGGTGAAGAATGAATTGGATATTGCCCCTACTATGGGAGAAACTCTTAAGGCCATACAACAGGTGAAAACTGGCAAGGCAGTTGGGGTTGATGGAATTCCTCCTGAAGTCTGGAAGCATGATAGTCAAGCACTCCATGCTAGATTTCATGAGTTTGTGGTGCGCTGTCGGGAACAAGGCGTACTACCATCGGACCTTCATGACACAATCATCACTTTGTGTAAGAAGAAAGGAGATAAATCAGATTGCTCAAATTACTGTGGTATTACTCTGCTCTCCATTGCTGGCAAAATCCTGGCAAGAATACTTTTGAACAGACTAATACCCGCCATAGCAGAAGAACTTCTACCTGAAAGCCAATGTGGTTTCAGAGCCAACAGGAGTACCACAGACATGGTATTTGTTCTCAGACAACTGCAAGAGAAGTGTAGGGAACAGAACAAAGGTCTCTATGTAACCTTTGTTGATCTCACCAAGGCTTTCGATACTGTAAGCAGGAAAGGTCTGTGGCAGATTTTAGAACATTTAGGATGTACCCCCAAGTTCCTTAAAATTATCATCTTACTTCACGGCCAAGTCAGATATGGCAATGCACTTTCTGAGCCCATTCTAATAACCAATGGTGTGAAACAAGGCTCAGCATGATGCTCCAAAGGGCCACGGCAGACCTTGATGAAGATAGTATCTACATTCATACCGTACCAATGGAAGCCTATTCAACCTAAGGTGACTGAAGGCCCATACTAAGACCTTAAATCATCTTGTCTGGGAGCTGCTTTATGCTGACGACAACGCCCTCGTTACCTACACAGAAGCGGCTCTGCAGCATTTAACATCCTGCTTTGCAGACGCTGCTGAGCTCTTTGGGCTGGAAGTCAGCTTAAAGAAGACAAAAGTCTTCTCTCAACCCGCACCTCAGGAAGTCTTCCATCATCCACATATCACTATTGGCGAACCAGAGCTCAAATCAGTCCAGCAGTTTAATTACCTAGGTAACATCATCTCCTCAGACAGTAAGATCGACAGAGAGAGAGACAACAGGTTAACAAAGGCATATAGGGCTTTCGGAAGAATCCACAAGAGTCTGGCAAAATAAACACTTGAAGAAAAATACAAAGATCAGTGTTTACAGAGCCATTGTGTTGTCTACTCTTTTAAATGGGTCCAAATCATGGGTCATTTACCACCACCACCTGCGTCTCCTAGAACGCTTCCATCAACGCTGTCTCCGTACAATCCTAAACATCCACTGGTCAGATTTTGTGACTAATACATCTGTTCTAGAATAGGCAGCAGTCACAAGTATTGAGGTCATGTTGCTGAGAACACAGCTGCACTGGGCAGGACACGTCTCAAGGATGAAGGACCACCCCCTCCCTAAGATCTTGTTTTATGGTGAACTTGCCACAGGCTACTGCAAGAGAGGAGCCCTGAAGAGGAGATACAAGGACTCCCTGAAACAACATCTCAGCCTCGGCTATATTGACCTTCATCACTGGTCTACTCTGGCCTCCAATCGGGAGGCCTGGAGACACACTATGTATAACACTGCTGCTTCCTTTGAGAACGCACGCAGAATCACTCTCAAGGAGAAAAGACAACGCAGAAAGAATCGTGTCTTGTCGATACCACCTAAGGAGTCTTTCTGCTGTGCCTTTTGCAACCGGACGTGTCTATCTCGCATTGGCCTTTTAAGCCACCAGCGCACTTGTAACAAATGTGGGTAGAGCCCTTCCCACATCTTCATTCGTGAAGCCTAGCCGTGATGACATATGCTATGCCAGAAGCACCACCAGCATCACTGATGATTTCAGCTTTGGCTAACAGTGGTGATTGGTTAAGACTGGCTTAGTCCTATACGGAGACAGTCCCTGATCTCTTTGCCAAAAGGCAACCCCTGCATGGCCCCCTTGTTACATAAACCAAACACAATATTTTTCAGGGCTATAATCAATATTATTAAAGTTGATAACCAACATCATTAGGATTTTTGCTAAATAGAGGCTTTAACAGTTTATTTTTACTACCAAACCTTTCTTTCCATGAGAACATAATGTCTTTCCTTTAAGGAATTGCTAGCAAATAAGCTGTTCTATTGCATGCCATAGCAGCCGCTTAAAGTGTAGTTGCTATCATCATAATTTCAAGTTAATTGCGCATAGTAGGAACACAGTATATCCTAACGCCTATGTAATCTCTCGTAAATAGTAGTCTTTGCATTAAGCGGGTATTTTCTTATGCCATATAACTAATTATGACCCCAAAGTCTTGAACTGGATAAATAGTTGTTGATAGGAAAAAATTGAAAATTCATCTAGAGCAGCAACTCCACTTGTTATTACCATATTTATAGTCTTTTATCATCTGAAAACTCATTATTAATGCAAAAAAATACAAATATGTATAAATATCTTTTTAAAAAACGGACATTCTTGCAATTTGACTTAGAGAAGTGCTCTGTGACTCACAATAAATTTTACTGTATTAAAATGTTCCAGTGATGTATTGATTCGCCTCTTAATCAAGATTGAAAATAAACGAATCTGGCTGCTTAACAAAGATTATAATCAAGAAACAGAAAATAGTGGTATCATACATGTAAAAATCTGTGTTTGAACAAATACCTGAAGATAGAGAGAAATGCAGTACTGACAGTTAAAGGCTTACACAAACAGAAGTTAGTAATAAAAAAATAATAACCAAAAGAATAAAAATCCAGATATTTGATTGTTTTGGTGGAACTCTCTTCTAAATGTTTAGAGTTTCAGTTGGTGCTACAAAGCTTTCTTCAAAATTATGATTGTTGAAACAATATTTTTAAATAAATATTTTTAAATTTGAAACTAATGGCATCAGGATTCATAAGTTGACAGACTCTAGAAAAGCACAAAAAAACCAAAATTTTGAAAATATAACAGAATAGATGAGTCTGTTCATTTTACCACCTAGTCTGCTTATTTCATCATCTTTTAATCCTTAAATTAACTTCGAAGCTACGCATGTGACATATGGTCTGAAGTTGAGAAAACCTGTCACAGAGTTGGCAGCCAAGTATTTTGCATTCAGAGTCTTCTAGTCTTAGACTGACAGTACTCACTACCATTTTTTCCCAACAGACACTGAGATGGTGATTCTTCTGTCATGGATAAGGAGGGATCCTCTTGAAAGGAGTAGACAGGAGCCAGGAAAATATATTTGTGGAGGAGGCAAAACCCTGGAATTCATACCCTTGTTTTCAAGAGCATGTAGATACTTCTTTAAAATGTGCTTTTTCTGACAAAAGAGGGAAAATTGTGAAATATCATGTATTTTCACTGCCGACTTTGGTTGTTCTTGTAGCAGCCTATCCAGGAACCTTTTCCTTCTTAGGATAAAAAATGCAATGTAGTCTTCTCTGAGAGCAAGGCTTTAACACACATTCAAAACAGGTAGAAAAACTGAGCAGCGGTAATGAAAAAAGTGGGGAGAAAAAATATACATGTATGCATATACAATATGTATATATTCATATACAATATATACACATAACGTCTCATACATACATTTAAATTCCTAAGATAATTTCTTAGCTTGAACACAGGGACAGGGTCCTGAAACAATTCTTTTTACCCTTTCTTATTTTTTTTCCCTTTTAGTTCAATACACATTAACAATACTGGAGAAGAACACATGTTGCAATAAAGGCTGAGCATAAAGAAATTGATCTATTCATGAGTGAATACTATAGCTACAATTGATCTTACCATCTTTGTTCTGCAGAAAAAGAGACTGTTGTTACTAAAAAGTCAGCAAGTATATTGGTTTGAGTTCTTTCTGGAAATTTGGGAAATTTAATATAAAGAACTGATTTCTTATGACCGTCTTTTTTTTTTCAGTCAGTCAGCACCACAAGGTATCTTGTCAATTATGTTACCTTCAGTTCTTCAGTCACAACTCTAAACGGCAAATGAAACTACGACTTTCTGCACCTGTCATTCCTATTCTCTCCTTGTTCCTTCCTTGTAGTTCTTCTGTCATGTGCTGATTCATGTGACTGGAAGAGGATATACTTCCTCTCTAAAGTGATTGTTTCCAATCTAATCTCCTGAGACTACACTCCATTACCTTAGTTCCATTGAAGAGAACCATCATATCAACAGTTTCATATTAAATAACCTGTATTCAGGTAATAAGTTATCTTTGCCTTTTATACCATAATTGTATAATAAATGGAAAATATCCAACCTTTAAAAAAAACTGCCATAGTCTTAAGATGCGGCAGGGGAGATTCAGGTTGGGCATTAGGAAGAATTTCTTCACAGGAGGGGTGATTAGACATTGGAATGGACGGGCCAGGGAGGTGGTGAAGTCACCATCCCTGGGGGTGCTTAAGGAAAGACTGGATGTGGCACTTATGCCATGGTCTAGTTGGCACAGAGTGATGTTAGGTCATAGGTTGGGCTTGATGATCTCAGAGGTCTTTTCTAACCTAACTGATTCTGTGATTCTGTGGATATAAAGGCAAGGCATGAGATGTCAGGATGTGTCAAAAACAGGTTGTCTGTGAACATTTAATTTAGCATCCTAGAACAAGGTATTATGGTAAGCCTTCTAAGTACATAATCACAAAAATATTGTTTGCATTAAAAGTCCATGATCATTCCCCTCACAGAGTGTATGGTGTTCTCTGTATAAACTCCTAGATTCTATTCGAAACCATACTTTTCATTCTTCAAATTACCTTATTTGCAGACTACTATTTCATTCCAACTTTAAAGAATTATTCATTTCTTTCATAGAAAGTTTGGATTCATAAAAAATTAGCAGAAAATAAATAGTTTCATGCTTAAAACTTTGTTTATGAAAAAGGAAAGCACGTCATATATAGGGTCAATAATTTATTGTTAGCATAGTTGGTATCTTAACAGCCTAATCTAAGATTTCCTGATGTTATGCTCTCCTTTCCTCACTTCCCTGAGCCCTAAAGTTGGTGGCTACATGTAGGTAGCAGTGGTAGGGGACTGTTAGGGCAAGGTATCTTTTCTCAAGCCCTCTGTCATTTTAACAGACCTGTATTTGTCTGTACTACATTGTTATGCTGGAATTGTAAAGCCATGATGTCATCATAAAAAGTTAAACAAAAGTAAATCAAAGTAGCCATGGAAATAGAAAAATCACTCTTACAGCTAACTCTCAGTCCTGAGACCTTGCAAATTCATTACAAAGCTTATGTCTTGCTGCCAGAAAAATCAACGCCATATGACAGTGTTATGTGAATGCAGCAGGTCTAGAAACAGGTTAATGATTTGTACCCAGGGCTTTAAGCCTGAGAAAACCTAGGCATTAGGTGTACTTTCACACCCACTTATGATCTTTAACCAAAGTCGAACAACTTTTTCAAAATTTCTTTTGGACATGTCCTGAAGACTCGTGCTTCTGTTTTAGCTTCTGGAGACCTCAGAGACCTACAATAGCAACAGCAAGGGTACACCACCAGAAAACTTATAGTCCCTCAGATAGTGAGTCACTAGAGCAGTTCTGGATAATGCTTGATGCAAAAGTGAGCCTCAGATATAGCAACATTGCTACTGAAATGTAGCAAATACAAAATTACTTTTCCATGTTTGCAGAACACCAGGAAAAACAGTAGGACAGGTGTCTGGCTCAGGTCACAGCTTAATAAAGAACGTGTAACTCTATGTCGCTGCTAACCTATGCATCTTCCTGCCCTCAGTTTCATGTTGCACTGTGTCCCTTCTGTTCACACAGATAATGTGCTCACAGTAACATTAACCAGATTGTACAACAGTTAGGAAGACAAAGTTCACTGGGCTGAAAATTAATGTTGTTTATTGCTAATTTCTTTTTAGTGTGTTAGTTTTCAATTCTCCCTATTCCTTGTTCAAGGACAACATATGGTTACATGAATACTAGTATCCTTGAAGAATCAGTAGGTGAAATATGTGTTCATTAGACATAGATGATTTACATTAAATTAGGAATATTATATTTTGTTCCCAAAGGCAGTGTGATACTTCACACCAAGGATAAGTTATTTACAGTCAAATAGAAAGGACGGATTTCCTTGTACTCTTGTACATTGCATTTGGTGATATGTGTGGCTTCTGGAAAACAAGAGTTGAAAGCCTTTTACTTGGTAATGTACTCAATTGGCATTGATGACTTGACAGTGAGCTGTTAATTTCGTCAACCAAGTAGACACTTCAGTGTTAAATGTTGTCTTAATCCCAACCCTCCCTGTGTCTGCACCTTCATAATGAAATTACTTAAGACAATTGCTGCTTGCAAAGAGATCAATCTTGATAACATGAATCTTTTCAAGGACCGGAAGAAGGACATCTTGAAATTTGGGGATTTTTTCCCCTTGATTTCAATCATATAATCCTACAAGGTAATGTTACTTACTTGATGTAGAGAAGCACAACATCCAATTAGTATTCCATCTATACTTTGAGATGCAACCAGCCTTGTTCTTCTAAACAGTAAGGACAGAAATTTTAAACAAATTGCTACCACTACTTTTTTGCTATAAAGACTGAGGTAAAATATAAAAAAAAAATAAATAATTGAGCTATGCCAGTATAACCACGCATTTCCATTTCCAATGAAAGTTAATTAAACAGTTCCCACTCATCCTAAAATGATTCTTTCTTTCCCTTTTTATTTCAGTTTTTTCTTCAGTAAGAGGTATGAAAATTACAAAAAATGGCTAGAGCAGTTCCCTACAAACGGTAGTATCTGCTCTGTCAGATTTCATACTGAACTAAGTCCAGAATAATATGATGAGTGTGCGTACCCAGTCAAACACTCTAGATAAGAAAGTACAGTATACATATAGCTGTATGTGAAAATTGCCACAAAACACCAGAGAGGGTCATGCAGCTCAACTTTGTTGTCTGAGTACAGATATATTATCAAACCTAATCATCTTGATTCGTCATGGAGAGCAATAGGCACTTCAAGGATTTGCCTCATCTAGCCAAATTTGGGCATTTGTTTTAAGATAAAATGAATCTTGTTTGAAGAACACTTACTTCTGTTCATTGACTGTAAAGGGTATTGGGTGATGGGATCTGATGTAGATGTCAACATGGAGTTAGTTGAATTCCACCACTAGGTGTCCAAACCAGGTCACCTGCTCTTGTAGGAATCTCTTCACCCTGGGCCCCTTGTGATTTAGATACTGGCAGGGTTCAGGCCCATCCTGACAAGAGTTGTACATGGGACAAAGTAGACAGTATTGCTTTTCGAGCCATAAAAAACAGTAGGGTGCTAAACTTGAGCTTGAGATAGTACGATTTAGATAGGAACTATCTTCAGAAGTTATAATGAATTAAAAAGTTATAACCCCAAAATTTTTCATTTTTTTCTCTCTAATAATATTCATACAAATATATGCATTCTCATTGAAACTTTTGAACTTTTGGGTTGTTTTGGGGAAAAAATCAGTTTTCCACAGTTTCGCATGGATTCAATCACAGAATGATGTTGTTTTGCTCTTATCTGATTTCCAGAGACAAAAAAAGTCTTAGCTAAATTTTATCTGTCATAAACTGACAGATTCAAATGCACACCAACATAAACTATACCATTCAGTAAACATAAGATCTTTCTAATGTTATAATTTTTGAGAAGTAGATTTCTACTGTGACAAATTCTCAAATTCATTGAGAGTTATTAGCAAGGTCTATAATACATTTAGTTCCAGGAAATCTATGCTGTATGTTTTATTCAAATATGAGATATCTTTACTGTTAAACATTAAACTGGTATTCTAAATACACATTCTAATGAAAAAATATACATATATACATAGAAAAATTATAGTTTAATCATAATCACTAAAACTATAAATACACTGGAATTAGAATATTTCAATGTTATGAAGAACCATTCAAAATTTAGATCAGAAAATTGCAGATTTTTTTGCTGAAACTGGCTATTGTAAAACAGCAGAGTAACATAAAGAAATGATCATGAAAGATCATATATCATACTGTACAAATTAATAATGGCATTGGTTATTTTCACATCAGAGCCGTGGGGCAAATGCAAATTTCCCTTTGATTTAGATGGAAAGAAATCTTTCCTCCAAATAAATATAGTAATGTTTGAACTACCTTTCCTTCAAAGGAACAATTAGTTGATATTTTGCAAAAAGAGTTCCATTTACAGTCCTAAAAAAAAGCAAACACACTGATTTTTCATACACGTCATCTGGAACACATTTTTAATGTCAACTGACTTGTGTTTTTCTGTAGTCATGATGCTGATCAGATGAGCAAATGCCTCAGTAAAATTATTGTATTTGCTCTAAACATTTGAAGTTTTCCTGAATAATTAAACCTACTCCTTTAGGTATGGATACATGCCTTCTATTTAAATAACTGAAATATATACATGCAATATCTGCAGTGTAGTCATAATTTATATAACAATGAACATTTCTCCTGCTCTAAATAAGGGAGGTTTCTAGGTGATTCACATAGATTGGCTCTGTTCCTGCTTTCAGTGATGGTGATGAATCACTTGCTCTCCAGAGATCCTTATCAATTTAAATTATTTTATGTTTCTATTATTTTATAGAGATTGAAACAAATAATATCTAACACAGGCATCACTGGAAGTTGTATGTGTGTGTGTGTTTATATATGGGGAAACAATAAAAATATGTTCAAAACTAAAACATCTCATTAACTATTAATATTTTAACCTGTTGGTTTGGTTTTTTTAAGGTAAATATAGTTGTTGAGTCATGGAATTGCAGAAATAATTAGGTTGATTTGAATATCTGAAAATTATTGAGTCTATTCTCCTGCTCAAAAAAAAAACTCATCTCAAACTAAAACTGGTTGCCCAACATCTTGTCCACATCAGTTTTAAAATATTTAAAGATGGAGATTTCACAACCTTTCTGGGCAATCGAATTCAATGTCCAACAATTCCTATTGTAGAGGACTTTTTTTCTAATGGAAAATCAGGATCTTTCTTCTTACAACCTTTTTGCAAACTTTAGCTTTTATGCTTTCATCATACACTTCTAAGAAAAATTTAGATGTCAATGAACCAATTTTATTTAAGGAAACATAGTAATTGGATCCAAGCTTAATTTCCCCCTCTTCAGACTAAAAAAACTTCAGTAGGTATCTCGGTACCCCCTTGTAAATCACATACTCCAGAAGTCAGTTTTTTTCCAGCTATCTCTTCTGGCAAACTGACTCACAGTACCAATTCAAGGACAAACTAAATCTGTGCAACACTGGGAGCACATAAAAATCTTCTGGTTGATAGAAATACACAACTGTGTTCGTGTAATGTTAGGTGTCAGATTCATCTCTTTATAGACGACAACATGAAAGTACCCAAAATACTATGACATTGTCACTTCTTCTTTGCTTAGAAGACAATAAATACAGTATTTGTATTCACATACAATTGGAAAGATTACTTCAAAGTAGAGCTTGCTATAAAAGCTGACATTTCTGGAATTTCACTGGAGAAGTCACTGAAGTTGTTTAAAAATTGTGTATAAAATTGTTGACAACCCAAATGCTTCTAAAAATATACTCATAGAAATTTCATGTTGCCCAGAAGGCAATTATAAATAAAAATTTAGGAATTTAAGAAGGAATTTATATTATGGTTTTCTTGACATATTACAAGATACATACATTGTTCTCAAGTCAAAATTTGGAGTTTAACTTTTAATTCTATTCATTGTTAAATTTCTAAAGCATGAGATCTGAACCCTCTCTATCTGGGCCTGATGCTTCTGAACATAGATTTACAAATAAGCATGAAAAATCCAACTTTGCACAATTTATGTTGACTAGCATAATACTACTCTATTTCACAGTTCCTTATTAGGTTACTTCTTTCACTAATTCTGATGCAGCTGACCGGGGACAACACAGTTTTCAGCTCCTGTAGTACTGTTCAACCTGTTCATAAACTCTGAATTCACTGTTCAAGCACTAGAAGTAACCCCCTGAAGAGTTTTAAATTATGTGTTAATAGAAAGCTGAAAGTTAGTGATAATTTTCTTATCTTTGACAATGTAAAGCCAATTACTGATTTCTTAGAAAAGCTACCTGAAAGCTTTTTTAGATGCCCATTCTGTCCTGCTGCTCCTTAGTCTCCTTATCTTACTGGTTTGATAATTGCTGACTCTTCAGATCTGACTCAGCAGACACTGGCACAGCAGCAGAGGAAAGGCTGGAAGTGCAGTCCATGTAAATAGTTTTCTTTGCAACATCCACTAGGAGTATTTGCTTCCAGTTTATGGAGTGGCTTTGTCAAGTCTTTAATTTCCTTGTTTGCAAACAAATCTGATCTACAAATGTATGTAAAGAGTGTGTTTCAGCTTAGCTAGCCATGTAAAAGTCAAATGGCTGCTCAGATTTAGAAATGTAGCCTGCCTGTATAATTACTCAAGAGACAGAGGCAACTCCCAGAAGGTAATCCATCCCATCTTGGTTCTGTGCCTGAGATAAGGGCATGAACTGCCTGTGGCAGTATCCATTTTCTATTGGCTAAAAGTGGAGAGAGAAGTAGCCTAGACAAATAGCTTTGATTTTTAATTACAAGATGGAAAAAGAGGACTAGATAGAGAACAGAAAACAGAAACAGAATGGGAAACTTAGAATAAATGTTTCTCAGTCAGAAGCAAATAACTTTTAAATATTATGCAAGTTCTCTTGCACCTTTAAAATTAAAGCAAATATAACTTGTTTTTTTTTGTGAATTGTGCTGTCAAAAAATATCCATAGGTAAAAAGAGTGTGACTACTCTCAAAAAAATGTGAGACTGCTTGTACCAAAGTTTATTTCAGGCTTCCCATTAACCCATCAGAGCCCATATCTCATTTTTGGTTTTTTGTTGTTTTTTTTTTAGGTAGTACTGCGAGGAGCAGGGAGATGGACTTGATTCTTATGTCTCTTACATCCGAAGATATTCTATGATTGCATTTCTTGGATATCAAATGAAATCCTTCCACTTTCCCATGGAAAAATGAGAATTGCTTCACAATTAGTCCGTGCAAGGACTTCTTTCAATAAGGCATGCTAGAAATTAGAAACAGGCTCTGCACACATCTAAAAGAAAGACAAAGACTAGGAACCTTCCTGATGTTCTGTGTGTCTCAGACAATAGACTACTTGTGTGATACAAAAACAAAGGACTTCTTGTAAAGCTTTTAAAGATCCTGTCTGAGACTGCCTTAGAGACAAATTATGAACTTTATGTATTATGAAAACAACTGGTAAATATGTTTTGTAAAAACAATTCTTGGAGTCTTAGGGTAGTTGTGAAATATTTGACAATGTAGAGGAGCTTATGGAGGTAGTCAATATTCTCATAGTGGAGGAAATAAACTAATATTATTAAGTCCTTTGAACAAAATGGTATAGAAAAAAGAGAAACAGTGTTCATACCAAAAGTGTGTTAGACTTCTAACGAAGCAGGGAAGTCTACAACATCTGTACATTGTTCTGACTGAGGCTCAGCATACAATCTTTCTTAAGTGAATTGCTAGTGCAATCAGAAAGCAGCAACATGGCATGGAAGGAATGGTAATTTTTAACTGCCTAGGACTTAAATGGTATGAACGTGTCTTGGCATGTGAGGTATACTTTACCTCAGCAAAAATAAATTGTGCTTAAATTGATGCCCATTGAAACCATCAAACCACCTTGCAGAAAGTGACTGCAGTGGGTCAAATGATCCCACTCTTACACCTAATGCGTGTGACACATACCGCAAATTAGGCAAGCTACAATCACTTTTCCTGATGTTACTTTAATGACTGAAGGATGCTGCACAGAAAACAGCCATAATCTATTTCTGAAGTTCCATCTAAAATGTGTTATAGATTTTGACAGTAATTTTGAGAGTAAAATATGCTTTACATCTGTACATTCTGCTAAGGGCAGAAGAATATATAAGATTTAGGAAAATTCAGTACCTGTTCCTAAGGCTTGGGAGACCTCTGTTGGACATCCTTATCTTCTACAGCAAAAGTTAGCAAAGTCCTGACTGCCACAGGGCATCCAAGCTGCTGAATCTTGTTTTCTTTCAGATATCTGAGGAATCTGCTGAAGGAAATCCAGCTGGGCAGCTTGTGGTGCAGAAACAAAACTGCATATATATGGCAAGGCAAGTTGTGTACCTAGAAGTATTTTTCAGATCATGGAAGGGACCCTGGGAAATGTCCAGACCCCTCTGACAGAAAAAGGACCACCTCTGGGATTATATAAGGTTTCTCAGGTCTTGGTCCACTTGAGGAATAAAAACCTCCAAAGTATGGTGATGGCACAGCCCCTCAGGTCAGCATACTCCACTGCTGACTGCCCTCAACTAAAGAGAAAATAAAGAGGTCTTCTTTTTCCCCCATAATATCCTATTAAATAAGGATAATGATTTGAGGAAACTTTAAAACTTGAAAGACTTTTAAGTAGTTATTTGGTCATCAACTCTTTCAGCTAAACTTACTGGTGATAATCCTGGGAAAAGAGCAGAAGTAATACCAGAATCTAAATTGTTTGTTTGAGTTACAAAGGAAGAAAATAAAAATCTGAAATAAAGGTAAAAAAAGCAATCTATCTTTTACAGATATCATAATAATAATAATAATAATTTTGTCCTTCTGTTTTGAAACAAAGGCACAAAGGACATGTTAATATTTCCAGCTTCTGTTGGAAGTTGATCTCTGATAGGTGTTCCAGTCCTGTTGTCTTGAAGCCTTTCTCAGAATAATTATTAATGGAGAATAAATGGGAAAATGCTGCTACTGTGAGTTTCAATTTAAACATTGACTTAAATTTTAAAAACTAATGAAGTATTGAAACTTTTCAGAATATTACTTGGAGATGTTTATCCAACTATCATTAGCTCCAGTCTTTAAACTGTCTTTATTTACAAATATGTCTATGTTTTTAATGAATCTAAGCAGTTATTTAACTTATGCAAATATGGATTAATTTCTCAACAGTCAAATACTTATTCATATGCAGATTGGATACCATCTTTAGTGTTTATATATAAACATTGAGTTGAGATATTAATTTATCTTGATTAGTATAATTTCCTTTATTTTATTAGTTAGAAACAAACATATGATCAGTTATTTTTTCATTGTCATGTTATGCTTGTGCCATTGTAGTTATCGTAAAAATGTACTTTAATTATCAGCCTCTGTCTTCAGACTGTTAAATTACACCACATGTATATTATTTAATCAATCTAAATTACTACATTATCCATTTTATTTATAAATAGCAGAAATATAATTTTAAAGTTAAATAGAAATGCTATCATAAAGGTTTCTTCTTATAAGGTTTGTTTTTTCATAATAAAGTATAATTCGTCTCTGAAATATATATATATAAAATGCATTATATTTATGCATGTATACCATGATATAAGTTAACGTTTGTTACTAAGTCACACAAAATTAGTTGCTTATTTTAGTGCTTCTCTGATATTAACCTCTGACCAATATTTAAAAGAATACAAGAGTCAGAAATGTACAGTGAAACTTTCCCCCTTATATCATCCCAGTTTCCACAAACTTGTTGTTTAGGGACCTCTGCAGAGGTAATAGCCCTTTGGAGTTTTTCACCAAAACATTGTCTAATTGTTTCCTGCAGTTATCCACAAAGTAATGTTGTGTTGACTTACACAATTTAATGATGTATAGTGTGAAAAGGTGTTTGTATTCATTTTAGAACTTCTTTCTTGTAATTCAGAATGATTCCACTGATCTTTCACTATTATATAGGATTTATGTAGATTTATATCCATATTGCTTCTCATTCTTCTTTTCAGTATAGTTTCTACTTTTGAAATGGTTTAGTTTCATATTTAGAGTAATTTAAACCATAAATTCCTAATTAACAATTAGAGAATTTCAGTCCTAGGCCCATCTTTTTGTGGCTATCCATTGTCTTGTCAGAGTTTCCTAATTTCTACCTTCAATAATATCTTCTAACAAATAATACACATTAAATATAGACTTCTGAAACAGCTTTGTACTACTCGAAGGTATTATGGCATTTTGAATTATTATTCTGCTGATTTTTTTTCTGTTCCATAGTGTCTATCCTATCAGAACTAATTGCTTTTGCTGTGAGGAATAAATGAAGGTAAATAACCTCAGGATGACCTTCACATATAATTTCCCTAAACTTAAAGCTGTATCATTCTAAATCCTATAAATTGTCTTCCATATGAGAGATACTTTTGAAAATAAGTGACCATTCTTACCTTGGTTAGCTTCTACTGACTTACTTTGTATAACACTGTAGCTTTTCTAGGAAAGTATCTCTAAAAAAAAAGTTATTGTTCTAGTAACAGAATTTAGTCATATAAATCAAAAGCATTCCCTCAACGTTTTCCAGGATTTCTTTTAGAAATGAAAAGAATTAAATAAAAACATATTTTTCTACTAGTATGGCAACAATATTTGCATATCTCCATACTAGTAATATTTAAAAGTTACCTAACTGCTCTGTTAATTAAGTTATTAAAAATTGTATTTTCTTATACTTAAACAATAACAAAATCCTAAAAAAATAGGTTAAAAGCAAAAGATAACAATCTAATAAAATATTCAATTTACATTCTTAATATACATCACTAGATTGATTAAAATTGCACCATGACAGTAGAAATGCAATAAGACAAGAAATACATAGTGGTATTTTAAAATTCTCCAACTTTCTTATTGAGACTAAATTAAAAGAGAGAAAATATACATATATAAATAGTCCCTGAGCCTGCTAAAACTTACACATGTTTCTAAGTTTGTGGCAGTAGTTCCATTCTCTTAAATAACACAATTGTTAACAAAGCATTAAACAGATGTACAAGCTTTGGCAGGATAGAAGTTTGGGAACTAGCCCTTGAGATAGTGAGTGCCAATTTTTTCTTTCTGAAATGATGTAAAATCTATTGTAAATATTAGGAGTACATATTACTTTTATCCTCATAAACTCAAACATGATTCAACAATGGAATGAAGAAAGAAGAAATTAAGAGCCTTTGGGAAATATACTGAGCAGAAGGCAAAGAGCAAGGTGATTAAGTGAAGACTGTAACAGATACAATAGCCTCACAGGCATAATAACCTAACACTTGGATCTTATATTCTTGGTGTATTACTTGTCTGTCCATGAGTAAATTTCCTTTTGTTGTAATAACTCCTTCCAATCTGTGAGCAGCAATTACAAATTATTCTGGAGATAAGTGTTTCTGGGGGAAATTCTATGTGTGTACAGGAGAAATGCGATGGGAAGTGCTATTGAAGGAGTTATCTAACTCGAAAGAAAAGCAGCCTTGGGTTCCCTTTATAGCCAAAGGAAGGATGTACTTATTTTTTCATGATTTGCATTCAAGAGCCCAGGCTAATTTCTCCCCTGATGTAGGTGCATCTGTTCAGCGCCTAACACTGGGATAAGTGGGCAACAGAAAGTGATAAACATAGTACTGCTGAAGGACACTGAATGAACACAGCCACTTCCTAATCTGCAGGAGCTTCTGATTTCAAATATTTTTTTTTCTCTACTCAAAGTAATAACTTGGTTTGGCATAAGCATTTGGCTGAATGGGAGCCCATGTGCGTACCATAAAGGGACAATATTGTAAAAAATCACTTTTGACTTGAAGTGGTATTAATTTACTGGATAGGTGTATGACTTTGTCCTGACTTGCTGATCAGCCCTTAGTGCACTGGATTACCGCTTATATTTGCACATAGGCTCTCATTCTGAGGGGATTTTAGCCTATAGAAACTATTGAAAGTGTAAGCAGAACCAGGTAAGTGCTCAATGATCTGTTTTAGAAAGAGGATTTATAGAGCATGGGATAATTTGGGCAGAAAGGAGGCCAGTGGCTATCAAAAGCTTTTCTTCTCCTTTGTCCCAGATATTTTCTAGTAAAGATAAGGTTAGAAAATATGTTCACTATAAATTAGTAGTACAGTCTACCTATTAGTCTATTAGCCTATTAACTCTTAGGACATCTCTATTAGATCAATATTACATCTAGGTATTAGGATGGCTCTTAAAAGAACTCCAACCATTATCTAGTGAAAATCACAGTAATCTAATGTCTACACTATATGGCAGGAAACTTTTATTTATGAACTCTTTCCCTACAATGCTTGAAAACGCTAAAGCATGTGATTTCCTCATAAATCTTGTAGTCCTTCATGTTTAAATAAAATAACAGCTCCTAGTGACCAGTAATTATCTTGAGAGTATCAGGCATAGGTATGTATATATAAAAACGTATAAGTACGTACACCACATAAGTGACTCTTTAGCTTTCATATCTGCAAGAAAGTGCCTGATACTGTAACCTAGTAGCTTCAACCTGTAGTCTAAAAATCCAAGAGATTAAAAAAAAAATTCATTTTATTCAGCACTGATTTAAGGACAGCTACAACCTGTCAGGTGCCACCCTACAGCTTGGAGAAATATAGTGAAAGGTTCTTTTACCCCAATTTGGAAAAAAGGCACTGGAAGTGAGGTGGCAGTGATGCCTCCTTGGCTGCCCTGGGCACCCGTTTCTGCTTTGGTGTATGTTAGTCCCTTGCACATTTCTCCTGCTGTTGTCCTCAGCAGCTCAGTTCTTCAAGTCTTTAGCACAGAGACAACTAGAAAGTTATGACTTTAATTTACCAGGGCCTGACACCCACAACTGCTACAGTTTTGAATGTAGCTTACTGTGTCTAAAGGTGTCCCAAGAGAGATGGACTTCTAAACTATTATGTCAGATAAATATAGTGTACCTATTTGAAAATAAGAAGTTTGGGCAACTGAAGCAATTTAATTCTGCACTGATATTAAAACCAAAACTAGACAGCATTACCTATGCCTCAGAAACTGCTTCACATTTTTTGTGTGCTTGTACAGGATAATGGTGCGTCCTACATGCTGAATAGTTGCAGAGTCTGAGTCTCGTCATGGCAGAAGAATCACAAAGAGAAAAATGTGCGATTCGTACAATTTATGTTGACCAAATTAAGAATAGCATGATTGGTCTCATCTTGATAACGTCTATCTATGCCTTCAACATTTTCAAGGCTTTCTTTTTATAGGGTCTCTTCTCACTTTTTTTAAAAAACATTTTGGGTACATGAGCAATTTGTTTATATTTCAAAGTGAAGCTGCTTTTGTGCACCACAAAAACTTAAACATTGACTTGTCATTATTAAGGCCCAACCTAGCAATTATGCTTTATAATTTGGCAGTAGCAACCACAGGTTTCTTCTCTGATAGTAGCAATTAGAGAGGCATCTGTCAGTTGTTTTCCAAATAAACTTCTAAGGTTTAAAGACGGGAAGTCTAAATCTACCTAAAAATAAATATTGTGTCAAATTTGAAACAGGTAATTCCTCTCTCATAATTTTCCGTGGAGTTTCTGGGTTGTCTTTTTAAAAAAAACCTTTTATTTAGTGCCTTTTTTAAAAAAAATTAAGTTTTCTTTAATAGACAGGGTTTTTTTAATCAAAAATTGTCCTGGACAAAGTATCTTTTCTTTTATGAATGTTATCTTTTGAAAATGTTTTCATTTACCTAAGAAAAAAAATTTTAAAATATCAATCTTAATTCTCATACAAAATGTAGTCTTTTGATACTAAGAGCTCCAATTTTTTTTTCCAAATTAGTCAAAGATCTTAGTTCAACAAAATGTCACTGAACTGCATGGGAGTTTGCCTACAACTTAGGAAATACAACCTCTATGTGATAAAATCAAATGGCTAAAAAGTCCAATTTTTGTATTTTCTTTATTGTCAACACATTTGGTCTCATACTGACAGTCATATTCAAATTATTTAATTGAAAAAGTAGTATGTAAATATCTGCAACATCATTAAGCAAAAGATGTCCTTGTGAAAAAACTTGCTGACCATATACTAATAACCCTTTTCCTCAAAATATTAGTACAGTAGGAAAAAGAATTCATCTTATTCAAAAGAAATATTGAGTTCAGCACAGGAAAAATCCTCAGGGTGCTCTTGACAAATGAAGCATTATGCAAAAATTTTTTTCCTCGAATTTACCTTTAGTATTTTGGAGGTTTCTTGTTTTGTCATTTTTTTTTCCTCTCACAAATGTGGTGGATTTCAACATACCGAAAATCAAATAGCTCTCAAAAGGTCGTGCAGTAATGTTGAGATGATGATCTGTATACGGAATAAGTAAAGTATACGTATATACTTCATGCATACAACAGCATTAGAACCTCAGGAATAAAATGTTATCATAAGCCACTACTGAGAGTACAGTCTCAATCACAGCAAAGTAATTCTTAGAGGGGCAAGATTCATCACACGTGTGCGTGTGTGTGCCTGTATCTGTGCATATGTGTGCAGGTGCCTGCATGCCTATGTGAGTTGAAATAGAAGCCTTTGGACAGAAATCACTGTGCAGCTATAAAAAAAAATCCCATTCTGCTGAGCAATTTCAGGTTATGTGTGGCTGGACAGTGTGATGCTGGTCTTTTTCCACCCAAGCTCCACTTGGCAAGTACTGATGGAATCTCTGAAAGACTCAGAGGTTGCCAGACACAGCCCTTTGCATCCTGCTGTGCAACACCAAGCTTTTAACAACATCCACAGTATTCTCATGAACAATGAAAAGAGGATTTTGCCTAAAAATGCTATTTAGATGCCTAAAAGAATTAAGATTCTTATAGTATTAGACAGTAGGCTATAAATTCTGAATTTGATTGAAATAGTAATTGGACCAAAATGATTTAATTATGGATATTGTGTTTGGAGTTATAGACACAGTAATTTAAACTGTATCTTTCTTCTTAGAAGACACCTTCCCTTCTTGAACCACAGGCTACTCTTAATGTCTTGAAGAGCAGCCAGATTAGAACATCTGTACAATTACACTTATAAAAAAGGAGGAGAACATTTTATAGTCCACATGATAAATGCATCAAAAGCTACCTAGAAAAGAATGACAAGCTTCGAGTTAAAATATAAACAGACTTAATATAGCAAGTGAAGAATTGATACAATTCACAGAAGAGGAAATTAATGGGAAAAGATTTTACTCAAATGCATCTGATCTGAGGATTTCACAAGCTCCACATTCAAAACAGAGCTAGAACACAGACCATAAGATCATCTGCAATTTTTTTGGTTTAGGTACTTTGCGAGATTTGAAAAGCATAAAAGCCAGAGCATGCACATGCTGCTTACAAAGTAAATTTGAATTAATTAGAAAAGATGGAAGACTACAACTTAACTTAAGAAAACCTGTATACATGTTTTCCATTGCAGTTTTTATTTCTCTTTTTCATTCTATTACAAATAGATTAAAAATTCAATGGGTAGCTTGAATTCCTTCTAAAATATATTGTTATAACAGACATGGAGACTGAAGGAACTGAATGCAGTTAGATAGTATGATAGGTAAAAGGAAGATAGAGTATCTTATCAACACAGAGTACATTCTAAAGGCTCCATTTCAAATCCTTCTGAAGTATTTCCAGACAAACTTTTATTATGTGTGCCTGATTTTCAAGACATGAACTATGCGTTTAAGAAAAAAAAATTATAAAACAGAATATTCTTTAGGGACACGTAACTATTTTCTTGTCTTTTGTCTGACCTTCAAAGTCTGATTTATATGTTTGTAACTTTTTTTTCAGAAAAGAAAAGGGAAAGCAAAATAAACCTGTTAGTGAGTTAAAATAAGATACTCCCATATAAACTGGATAATTTTTTTTTTTGAGACTTATCAGCCAATGCAAACATAGTGCACCAAAATACACCAAATATTTTTAATTATCTCCTGAGTCATGAATGGCTTAGTTCTTTGAAGTAAAAAACTCTGAAACATAAAATAAATGAAAAATTCAAATTAAATATTCTTTTAGTAATCAGAAATACAAAGAACACTAAATACAACCATTGAAATGAAGAATCCATTCTCAACTCTGCAGAATAGCAAATATATCATCAGAGAAAAAAAAAAAAAACAAAACCAAAAACCAAACAAAATTATGCTTCCAAATTATTTTCTAGTCAGGCTAAATCCTGAGCAACATTGTCTGTAGCATTACATTTTAAATAGTTCTAGTAACAAAGTATGGAACTTTATTTATTTATTTACTGTAGCAAGTCAACTGTGTCAAAGACTTACTACAATCTGAGCATAGTTTGCTAACTAGTATAAGATAAACCAGATGAATAAACCAAATCTTAAGGAAAAGGTATGAAATGTCTGTTCTGGAAACTTTGAAGGGGAATTTCACAAAAGTGTAGTCTCATGTAAAGTTTTTCAGCTCTCTTCTGAATAGTTTCACAATGAATGCAGAAAATGAAAATGGTCAATATTCATGGAAAGTATCCATATCTCTTAGTTCTGAAAATATTCTATTCATTTTTACTTATATGTATATTCTGGTTTTGTACAGAAGGCAAACTGTCTTGCAAATTCACATACAGCATTACTTTGCAAATAGTAACTAATGGTGAAAAAATAACAGATATTTGTAGTCAATCAGCACTGGAAAAAATAAAATAAACCTTAATTTTGGCTTTTAGGATTAATTCATTCATTCATACAAAATTTTTTATGCACCATTCAGCAACATGTGGGTTTTTTTCCATTTTTATTTTAATCATAATGTGTTAATCACTTTATATTAACATAGCAAAGCTCATACAGAAGCAATTATTATGGAAGAGTTAATACAGTCTTCACTGATACACAAGCAAGCTTGCATAATAGTGCAAACTATAATGTCTGTCCACTGTCAAACTATCAGCTATCTCTCTGCATGTTCTAATCTACAACAAATATATAATAGGTCATTCTTATTTCATCACTAATGTGTTTTAAATCATCAGATAGTTACCAACTATCTTGTACGTAGGCAGCTTTTGTGAAGTACGTACTTGTCTCTCTGTAGGCATGTAGATTTTTACTTGAGCACAAGGGACAGATGATATATTGTACATTGTCTTTACTTGTCAGAAGTTACCCTATCCATCTTGCCCCATTGCAGAAAGTAGTTTACACATTTTTATCCATTATTAAAAGACACCTGACATATCCAGAGCTATCTGAAAGAACAATCAACCTAATTCAAAGGACATGGAGGCCTGAACTGACAGAACACCAAACATTTAACTTAAATGAGAGAACAGATTAAACTGGAAGTAGCCAGTATCCCTTCTTCTTTTCTTGGGAAAGAGAACCTATCAAAAAACAGGCCTCAGCACAGAGCATTCACTTTGCTGAACCAATGAATTAGAAATTTACGTAGGAGAGAGATGCAAAATCAAGTGTGAGCCAGATGTATAGCTAAGCACACTATGCTGAATGTTCTGCATTTCCTGATGTGCATAAACACATTCTTGTCATTGTTAAACATATGAAACTGTCTCCTGCAATGCTCTTGGGTATCTCTAAATGAGACACTGAGCATAAACACAACAAAGCTCATCGCAACAGTGCACATCCATAATTTCAGAACTATGCCAAGTTAAAAGCCAAACCATACATCTTTTTTTCAACCAAAAGAGCTGAGCTAAAGTAGAAATATTTCCATCTATATTAAACCTGTTCTTATAAATCTACACTAGATAATGATATTTGAAGAGTTTAATTTGAAAGCCCTTCAGTGAACTTCTTTGTGTAACTACATTTCTGACCCAATCTGTAGAGTTCTCACCTTAAAACACAAAGGTGGAATTATGCTGTCATTTACTGGTTTTACACAGGAGAAGTCAGTTTTTCATTTGGTAATGTAATCTGACAGTCTGACAAAAATATTGGAAAAGGAATGATATCTATTCAGCTCTTGAGGGAGTCAGAACTGATGGAAAAATAGATACTTTGGAAAATTTCATAAATGGGAAACTCGCTCTCAAGTAACATACCGTAGGCTTGTGTCATTCCTAGTCACTGGAATCTCTTTTACTGACTTCTCATGACACCACATCAGGCCCAGAAAATTGACCTATAGATTGTCTCACGGTATATGTATAGCTGCACAGGAATAAGACATAGTTTTCAACTGTAGCCAAAAAGATTCACCTCCTGTTTCCAAAAGGAAAACAAGTGCATTAATGCACTCCTACACCTGTCCTTCATCCCTCACTGGGGGCTTGTATTCAGACTTAACTTAGTTCTATATACAGAACCTCTTCCAAAAGGAATATCACCAACTATGTAGGGTTTTATTTAGACACAGTACACTTAAGTACATTATCTCTTTGGAAAAGTGACTACGAAAAGTTCAGAACAATTAAGTCACTATATCCTCACTGTCAGTGCAATATGATAAAATAATAAGATTTTATGGCAAATTTTGGTTGTTCTAATGGATATTTAATCAAGGCTCCTACCCTATAAAATAGAAAGAAATGAGGAAACATGGGCTTCAAAGTGCAGAGCTACAATCATTGGACTTTTTCTGTATCTTTGCAAAGTTTTCCTTAAAAGTAATGCATTATGGCATTACCCTAATTTCCACTAGGCTAGATCAAACAATACAAAGATGCAAACTTTAGATGTATTAAAGCTAAGGGCAGATATTGCAAAGTCAGTTTCACTGGATTAAATCTAGTAAAGTGATTTACTTTACTAGATTTTACTAGATTTACTTTACTTATTTTTCAGATTTTTTATATCACTTTAGTCCACACTAAACCTCATTCTATTTTTTCAGCTGAACCATCTTTGATTACTTCATGAGGATCTTGTCCCAGCTGTAGCGAGCAAGTACACAAAATTCAGTTTTATATTTCTCTCTTAATAGGATGATAATTCTCCTTTTCTGCAGATTTCAACTAAAAAAAAGATTATTTATATTTATATAAAGAAATGGGAGTGTGGGTGAGGTTTTGTCCCTTTCTATGTTAATCTGCATCATTTTAGGAGTATTATGTCATTTAATTGTAAAACATTCATTCATGTAGAACTTTGTGAAAGCAATAAAAGTAATTGTTTCTGAAAGTAGGAGGCTTGCTCTTACCCCACATATGTTGAGTAATGACCTCACAGAGTCTCATTATCACGTGTAAGAGCAGTAGAAATGCAGGTAGACTTCAAACAAAATCAACCATCTACCACTGTGTGGCTTTTAGTGAACTGTACATTCCTACTAGGTGTTCTTCAAATTTATTAAATTAGTGAACTTATGAATCAAATATTAAAAAGAAAGATTGCAATGTCTTATCAGCCCAATTCAAATGGCAGCTTAACAACAGAGTTGTATGTTATACATACAGAGTTGTATGTTATACATACACAGTATATGTTATAGTGTTAATGTTGGTTTGAATAGTTAACTTCATAATATCTCTCCTGATTTTGAAAATGTAGTCAGAGGCTTTGCTTGTCTTTGAAGAGACTTCTGCCAAGTAACTTGATTAATTGTAAAAACCTTCTGCATCATCAAGAATTCTTATGATTTTTTCTCTTAAAATTTGAAATTTGATGTCTGCTGATTAACCTTCCTCTTTCACTTTCTTTTTAACTGTCTTGTTACAAAGCATTATTTAATGCAGAACAGGGAGTTATTAAAAAATTTCAAAATTATAAGGTCTTCCTAGATGTTTTTTTCATCTCTGTTTATTCCTAACATTGCTGTCTTCTGTATCTCCATTTTTATATGTTTAAAATAGGAGTAATAATATTTTCATATTATAAAGCGCCTTGAGATTACTGATGTGCTTGTCTTGGGACTTTCTCCTGTGCAATTCCTAAATATGTAACTCATACACCTTATCCTCAGTCTTTTGTTGAGTTGTTTTTCCCCATTTGGGTATTATAAGTGTTTCTTTTTCCCACAATTCTGTTTTTCTTATGCTTTATGTCTAAGCACTCAAGCAAAAAACAAATATATTTCTCTTTGGTTTTCATATAAAATATGTGAGTCTGCACTTCATAATTTTTCCCCAGTAGAAAGTGTAGATTTTGCTGCTGTAACACTTTTTGCCTATGTCAAAACAAATTACTACCCAAGGGGAAGTACTGGATCCTGCACCTGGAATAGGGCAACCCTGGTTGTGTGTATAGACTGGGGAATGAAAGGTTGCAGCAGAGCCCTGAAGAAAAGGACCTGGGGGTCCTGGTCAATGGCAAGTTGAATGTGAGTCAACAGTGCCCTGACAGTCAGGAGGGCCAACTGTGTCCTGGGGGGAATCAGCAAAGCATCTCCAGACGGTCGAGGGAGGGGATTGTTCTGCTCTGCTCTGCACTGGTGCAGTCTCGCCTTGAATATTCTGTGCAGGTTTGGGCACCACAATATGAGAAAGATATTAAGCTGTTAGAGAGTGTCCAAAGGAGGGCAAGGAAGTGAAGGGCCCCCCAAGTGAAGGGTTTTGAGGGGAAGCCGTGTGAGGAGCTGCTGAGGTCACTTGGTGTGCTCAGCCTGGAGAAGAGGAGACTGAGGGGAGACCTCATCACAGTCTACAACTTCCTTGTGAGGGGAAGAGGAGGGGCAGGCACCAATCTCTTCACTCTCATGGCCAGTGACAGGACCCAAGGGAGTAGCCTGAATTTGTGTCAGAGGAGGCTTAGGCTGGATATTAGAATTAGATTCTTCACCCTATGGGTGGTTGGGCAGTGGAACAGGCTCCCCAGGGAAGTGGTCACAGCACCAAGCCTGATGGAATTCAAGAAGCATTGGAACGACACTCTCAGGCACATGGTGTGACTGTGCAGGGCCAGGAGTTGGACTCAAGAATCCTTGTGGGTCCCTTTCAACTTGGCATATTCCATGATTCTGTGATTCTGTGATTTGTTCAAATACAAGAATACTCCAAGGCCAAACAATTTTTAAAAATGCTATTTACAAGAAAAAAAATAAATCCTTAATCCTTTTCTTTTTATGAATATTTATGTCAATCTTTATTCCAGCAGAACTTTTTTATCTCACCTTTTGGAAAAAAGGTTAACCTTCCTGAATAACTTTCACAGGTAGAAAGGTAATATGAAAAAGAAGGATTTTGGAAGGTGGTTAAAGATGTTTCAGAAGTTAATGTAATTCCACTTATTGAAAGAAATTTTTTTAAAAAGAAAGAAATTTATTAATTAAAAGCAGTTCTTTCTTGGGAGAGCAGAGAATAATGACTAGAGCGTGTTGTCTTAATTATGAACACAAACATTTCTGGTTAAAAATTTTATTGAGTTTCTTACTCAGAAACATTAAAGAGGTTACCATTACTTTTAGGAAGGAAAAGGTTGTGAACTAGGCAACCTACTGCAGTCTTTCTTCAAATTTCATGTGGAAAGAGACCACAACAAATCAACTGTCATGAAGCAGCTGTTGTGGGACATCATGTTCCTACTTTGCCAGTCTGCATGTATTCTCTGTCAAAAGCACTGGCTTACTTCTAAACAGTCTATGACTTCTGATGGATTTTAAACCCTTGAAGAAATCATTTTGTACTCAAGTAAGTGCAGTGTTGCAAAAATCTTTTATTTGGAGTAGGATTTATATATAAAAGGTTCTTTAATTGAATATATATAGATTCAGAGTATATAAAAAAAGATTTTCTGACAGGTGGGTAAAAGCAAGTAGATTAAAAAAAAATCAAATTTAATATAAAGTCCTGTAAGTTCTCAATTGCAGCATATAGTAACTGTGTAAGCAGAATGTGAAATTTAGGTAATATTTAAGATAGTGTTTTTCAGCTCTAGAACATTTCATAGCTTTTCTGAAACACTGCTGTTACCCTTTGCTACATCGCTACCTCTTAAAAACAGTATAAAATATTTGAGTCATCTCATTCCTTATACACTGAGAGAACTGTATTTTATGGCATTAGTTGGAAATTTTTTAATTCATCCTGTTTTCTTGCATCACAAAACTCCATACGGACTAGCGCGTTCAGTATTGTTTGATATGCTGCAAGCTTGCCAGTTACAAAAATCAAACCCTAAATATTTCAAAAAGGAATCAGAATACAACATTTATAAACAGGAAGATTAAAAGAGACATTTATTTGGGCTCTGAGTAAATAAGACTCATAGTACAAAGCTGCCTGATGCTCACAACCCTTTAGAAAATGAGGATAATTATGTTCTAATGTAAAGGTGCTTTTCTGGTTGTTATTGTTTGTGAGAAGAATAATCTCCAAATAACACAGTTACAGCAAATCAAGTGTTGGATCACAAACAACTGAACCTGGTCTGTGGTAGGGTTGGAGGAAGACAAAAAAGTAGTCAAAGAAAATGCTAGTACCTCAATAAATTTCTAACTAACAAGGAATATTAAACAGAATTAATTAAATAATTAAACAGAAATTAACACAGAATCATCGTCAACTAATTTGGGAATAAACACAGAAATTATGATCAGGAAGCTAAAGTTCTAAGTTTGAAGCAGCTACCCAACTAGATGTAGGGTAGTTACAAATTTTAATTAGTTTGAAGTACTTATGCAGAATCATATAATATGATCGTATGACAAAACAGAATGTTTTTCCTGTTGCCCCGAAAAGACTGTTATTGTAAATATTCATACAAAACATTCTTTTTAAAGTTTTATAATGAAGCTTTTTTAATTTTTATCTTGCATTGCCTTGAGGGAATTACTGAAAAACCCTACAAAAGAATTCCCTTGTGTCTGTTCCCTCTTTAAGAAGCCAGTGAAGTTAAAAAGTTGAGTTGATAGATTTACTTCAAGGTGATATGTCTTTGTCAGGAACATATTAGCCCTCTTTAACACTTACAGGATGTTGAAGTACTGTTGAGTCATGTCTATTAATTCATAAATTTGTTACAATGAAGGTAAAACTGTCAGAATAAATGAAAGTCATCTAATGGGAGATGAAAATATCATCAAAATATCTTAATAAAGCACATTTAACAACAAAAAGAAAAAAAAAAAGAAGTGTCCCGTAATTAAATAGTGAATATTTTAAAAAACAATAATTTTAACCTGCCTAGGGTTAACAAATTATGTGAAAACAATTTAAAAAAAAGTCTAGGAATTAGTTATTGTATTATTAAGCAAAACTGTGTTCTATTCCACAATCTGTGAATCTGATTATAATTTGTGTAAAAGACCAAAGAATAGAAAACAGAGAAAATACCTTACATTAGACAGAGTCTCTATGAATTAATCCTCTCTATAATATGCACATGAACATACACATGAATGAGGGGAGAAAATTGAGAAAAATATATACTAGTTTAACAAGATATCGATTTTTTTATATAAAGAATTTCAAGGAGAGAACAGTTGTCCCCTCATGACAATGTGTTTGTTATTTCTTTGTAGTTTTGCAAGTCTACAAGCACTCATCATTGACATTTCTGGGATTAGCAGTAAATGTTTTTCATAGTAAAAAGACAGTTTGATTCTCACAAGACAACGTTGCTAGACTCTGGGAATTGCAGCAAAATACTTCCAAGAGTAAATCTTGAAAATTAGAAACAAAAAGACTGTGCAACATCTTTTTTTACAAAGATGCAGAAGATATTCATGCTGGATCTTGGCACAGGTGTCAAGGGGAAAAAAAAAAAGGATGATGAAAGATAAAATAATCAAATACTTCTGATTTCTCCAACAAAACCATGACTGAGATTTTGTTATTTCTTCATCATTTGTTGTGGTGCTTGTTTAACAACCCTGGAATCATATTAATTTCTGATATAGGTTGCCTTTTTACTGAACAAGTACTTAATTATTAATATCGTGTCACTAGACATAATTTTACTGTTCTGTTTCATACATCATAAAATAGAAATGTTAACAGGGATGCTCACTAAAGACAAGGCAATAAATTTTGTGATCAGGTCAATATTTATCTGTTGCTTGAGACAAGAAAAAAAATAAGTGGAGATTATAAATATTAAAGAAATTGATTAAAACTGCAACATCTGTTTGTAAAATGCAAGGTTGAATCTTTCACTCAATGCTTCTTGGATTGAATAAAAAACTCAAAACTGAATCAAAACATTATTAACTTTAAGTAGTATTTTTTTTAATTATTTTTAAAATGATACTATGTAAAATTCAAAGGATTTGAAAGATGGATATAGTTATGCAAAAAAAAATCAAAAAAACAGTGAACTCAATTCAATGGTATACTTTTTAAGTAATGGAAAATCAGGTGACACCTACAAGATTTGGGTTCTGTCTAAGCCTGATTCATAATTTATAGCAAACATAGCAGCAGGGCAACTAGCTAATAATTTTTTGCTATTTTTTATGTTTCAGTGTTTTTATCTGATTTCGCTGATATATTCTTAATGAAGTAATCAGTCATTGAGTCCTAGTGCAACATGTGAATGAAAATTAAAGTGGTCAGTAGAGCAGTTTCCAATTTGCTACTTAAAACAAAGATTTATTTGGATAAGAAACTGCCCATCCATACCTCAGGAAAAAAAAAAGAAAAAGACAAAACTAGATGTTCCCTTTGAAAACTGTGCCATTGGTTACTAGCTTCCATTGACATTTGCTTGTTTTTGTTTGCTTGTTTGTCTTCGGTTTATTTCTTTTATTTTCTGTTCTGTATACTTTTTCATTTAATATAGGCTCTTTTTCTCTAATGTGACACCTGCATATATTTTCAGGGATCAAAAGATCATGTATGATGGAGAAAGCAGTGGTACCAAAGAACAGCAGCATGGTTCTCCTGGTTAAGATACAAATATGTGATCTGATATTCTGTGGTAAATCTAAGGTAAATTTGAAAGGTCATGTAGTGGTGAGCAGGTTTTGACTGGGATAGAGTAAATTGTATTCATAGTAGGTGTGTGGGACTGTGTTTAGTATTGTGCTGGAAACAGTGTGATAAGGATTTAGCTATTGCTTTAGCTATTGCTGAGCAGCGATTACGCACTGTCAAGGACATTTCTACTACTCACCTCACCAGCGCAGGCGGGGACAGAGCCAAGACAGGTGACCCCAACTGTCCAGAGGGACATCTCACATCATTTGGCTTCATGCTCAGCATATACACTGAGGGAAGAAGGATGAAGGAGGTGACATTTGGAGTGATGGTATCTGTCTTCCTAAGTCATCATTATGTGTGATTTTTATTTTAACCCTGAAGTTTTATCACTTTTACCCTTCTGATTGTCTTTTCCCTCACAGTGTGGGAAGGTGAGCAAGCAGTTCTGTGGGGCTTGGTAGTTGACTGTAGTCAAACCACAGCACATGGCTATCAGTATCCAGTGGTTTGAGCTTCTGAGTCTTTGTATCTGGACTTGATTTCTACCATTTTATTCAACTTTGGTAAAAGGCAAATAGTAATTGTACTTATTATCTTCTTAAGAAAAAGCAGATGAGCAGGTATCCAAGAAAGAATTGTGATGTTCAGCTCTACAATTCCTACTATTAATATTCTGGTTTACACAGAGAATTGTAAAATACTCCTATCATTTACCTACTGATTATACCAAAGGAAATAAGACTTGACAGTAATGACCATAATGAAGCTTGTTAAAGTGAAAGAGGAAAGTCTGTTTCTGAAATTCTACTTTCACCATTCACTTAGGTAACCTAAGTAACCCTTGTTGCTTCTGATCTTCACCAAAGAATAGGGCTCTATTATAGTGCAATGGAGCATTTGTACACATCTAGTTCTTTAAACATGAAAGATAGTTTGAGACCCTTTTCCTTGTTAGTAATTTTCTGAGAAATCATAAGTGAAGATGTGAATATCAGTTTAAATTTGTTACAGTATGAATTTGAACTGCAATGGTTTAAGCCCTCATAAGTAGAACTCAAGATAAATTATTTCCTCATGCTCCAACATCCCATGTGAGCTTTTCAACTACTGCTGAAGTAAAATTTATTTAAGGATGCACTAGAATAGACTGGGAGTTTTCACGATGTCACTTACTAAGTCTGAGATGGTACACTATAATTAATAGATGAAGGCAAGTAAGAAATGACTTCTGAGCATCTCCCTGCTGAACTGATTCACCTTTACCAAGTGATAATATGATAAAGGTTGAAAAGTTCTGGTACAAGACAGAACACGCAGAAATGTTTCCCAAACCATGACAAACAAATGACTAACATAGATGAGTCACGGGGATGACTGCAAGACAGCTGGTGCCAGGGCTGAGACAGGGGTCAGGGAAAAGGGGGAAGATCTCAGTGGTATAAACAAGATACTGCTGCAGCCTGATTCAGTGCAGAGCTTGTCTTAAGTGGAAGCTTAATGCAATAAAATTTGGATTTTCATAACCATAAAAACCATGCTATGGTTTTAGTAACCATAGTAACAATATCCAAAAGCACATAAAGACTGAAAAATTTCATTCTAGTATTTGTTTGCAAATTAACTGAACTCACATGAACCTGTTTGCAGGCTGAGTCTGAACATAATGGGATTCTGGTTGAGATGCAGGTTTCGTGATAGGTGAACTTTGAATGGGAAGCTTCCTAGTGGGAGATACCAAAAAAAGATAAAAAGGGTTACTTTTATGTGCAGACAGACTTTGGTCTACAGAGCAGAGAAAGCAGAACAGGCAAAATAAATTCAGTCAATTAATTCAATGCCTTTATTGGCCACTGGATTATATGGCTTTCACCTTTGAAAATATCTGCTAGAATCATTCTGGTCCTGCAATGTCTAGCGATTTCTGAGCACAAATCATTTTCCTGAGAACTGCACCCAAAATATTCCTTTTGCATTTACCGTACATTTTCTTAGTACAATGATGAAACAAACATCATTGTATAATTTTAAAAAATATAGCAGAAAGCTCTAGCTGAATTTATCACATTTTCCATAAATTACTTAGACACGGAGAAGGTAATCTGGTCATGCAGTTTGATGCATGAGAAAGGGGACACAAATGTAAGATATACATCTCAAAGGAAGCAACCAGATAAACCAGACAGAGCGTTCTTCTAATTCTGTAAGGGACTATATACATCCGTATCTGTGACCATGCTGATTACCAATGGCTTTAACACACAGTTCCCTGTGGTAGAAAAACAAGTTTCCTATTTCTTGGTGTCCTGCTCCAAGAATAAATTTTACTCACTTGTTTTCTCTTTATTTTTGAATGCTATCTAAATATTTAGCTTGTTTTGTATTCTTATATATATTAAATATATTATACATACTATTATATACATTATATATATCACATCTTCGTATATATAATATTGTATATTAATTTTAAAATAACATTACTGTAAAAGAAATAAAAATATTTAAAAACTCAATACAAAACAGCATTTAATACAAATTTCAGTAATAGAGCACAAAAGCACGGTGAAAAATACTTACAAAAGAAATTAAGAAAAGAGATTTTTCTGTAACTTTGAAATTAATCCTAAATATAGTGTCAATGCTGTGAGATCTATTTAGGTCTTCCTAAAAAGGAAGTCTCTGTATCATGGAAACAGGAGAATTTACAAATACAGGTTATTTAATGTCTATTACAAAGAAAACCACTAAACCTTGCTTCTTGATAATTACCCTAGGAATAAAATACAAGATATAAGAAAAGAAAAATACAACAATATCCATTCTATGTTCCCATCTTTATTAGTATTCACAAAAGTTAAAATAAAAGTAGGGGAGGGGAAAAAAACCAGCACAGTGCTAAGCATACATCTTGCAAATTTCTCTGACATAATTATCACATTTATGTAAACCATAAAACCCCATAGATTTTAACTCAGTCCTTCAAAGGCAAGAACAATTGCACAACGGTTTTGAACTGTGGGTTTACACGAGTCAATGGGAATTTCAATCAATTTCCAGGAAGGTAGGGTTCATAAGGCCAGAGAAACATTGGTAGAAAAGACCACTAGTGGTCACCATATCCAGCTTTTTTCCCAAAATGGGACTATCTTACAGTATGCTAGAGAGGTAAAGTGTAGTCAGAAAAAGATATGAGTGATTTCATTACTGTGTATGAATGTGTAGATTATAAATACACATACTGTATACAGACTGTAAGCATACTACTGGTAGGAATTATGAGATTATCATCCAAAACCTCCTGACTCATTTTACCGCCTTCTTTCAGATTTTTAAAAATTTCTTATTTTACTCCCTTTTGGAACTATTTTTAATGGTTATTTCCTGTAACTGAACTATAAGTGGAAGATTTCCATTGACAGTTGCTGCAGGCAAAAAAAATATTTGGAAGCAGTTTTTCAAAAAAAATTAAACATTTACGAACACTGAAAATCTGTCATGGTTCCAAAGTTCCAAATTTAAGAGAATGAATTAAAAAATAATTTTAATGGAAAATTACTACATAAAAAGTTATTGAATGAAACATAAAAAAAGAACTAATGATATGCATAATTACCTTTCTAAACTGCACTCAAATTTGGTTCAAAGTTTTAGCTTTTCTCCATGACTTATTGTTTTAAGTTGGAAATCAGGAGAGCCTAAGACTCTCTATTCTTGTCCATTTTCTCTCTTTCATCATGTGCATTTGTTTGCATAATATAGAAGAGCAGCAGGGCAGAGTAATTACGGCAATCAGTCTCCGAACACATTAATCTGCTCTAAACTGCGGGGAGTAAATGATGCAGAAAGAAATCCAGTAGCGAAATATTTCTTTTGTTTGTGGCAAATCTCATACCAAGTTTAAATCATGCAAGGGCAACTTGTAATTTATTTCATGGTTGCCTAGGCATCAGCAATTAAAATACCTGGTAAAAATGTTTGATTTGAAGAGGCTTATAAAGCCTCTAGTTTATATAAGCTAATGAACACACTATTGTAAACAATAACAAATACTCTTCTTTGTTTACTCGCTTGGAGAATAATCCTTGTTAATAACTATATTCTTCCAATAGACTGTAGCTAAAGGTTTCGAACAGGAAATAAGATTTTTATTTCTTCTTTCGTTTCTTATTTTATTTCTTACTCTCATTTCTTCTAGGTACTTCTCATAAAAAACTTCAAGTCAGCGAGAGCAAAGCTAAATTCATTTACGAAAAAAAAATTAAAACCCACCACACAGAGATTAAATAATGAAACAATTTCAGATCCAGTTGATGGATTTTCATTGAATTTTTGGTGAAAAAGAAAAAGTACAGGGAGTTTTTTAAATTTCTTTTTCTTCTATTAAATATTTTGATTTGAATTTATCTTCATTAAACCTGTAAAAAAGAGACTGCAGGAGGGGGAAAAATGTTTTATATCAGAGTTTAAAATATAAAAAATTCCATGAAATTTTTTGTTCGTAGTAAACCAAATTACTTTGCAATGTCCTTAGTTCTCTCATTCGAAAACAAAGAAACAGTAACATTTTGTGCAATGTTCAACTCTCTGTACTCTTAAATATCATCCCTGCCTTTAGATGTGCCGTGAAAATGTAATTCCATTACTGTGAGTGATTTTCTTTTCTTCCTTTTTCTAGAAAAAGGGCAGCATATTGTCTTTAGCTATTCAAGTCATAACCCAACAGAGCATCGGGTGCAGGATTTAGGTGAGTCTGTGCTGAGATTCTGAGCATGGATAAAAAAGGACATACTGTATGTCTAACTTGGGAGAAGGCAACACTTCCTGCTGCCATCATTAAAGCCAAATAACCATGTCTCTAATGAAGTGGACCACTGAATAAAAAAATATAGTAGAGTAAAAGAACACTGATATTAATGTTGCTTTATCAACCATTGAATGTGTCCTGTGTTTTCTAAATATTTCAGAAATCTGAAAATGCTCACACTGAGCTAGTTATACATACAACTCATGTACAGGCTTATATGACTTCTATTATATGGTTTATAATAAGTAGCTTAGGGGAGGTTGAGCGCTGTGTGTTCTCTCCAAATAAATCTGAAATTTCATGCTTACTTTATTTTAATTCATGTTTTATTAGGGATTTTTTTCTGAGTGTTAAGGACTTATATAAAGTATTTACATGTTTATCATTGTTTTGGAACAATCAATTGACTTCATCCTCCCTCCCAAAATAAACTGAAACAAACAGAATAAGCAACATGCTATTTGGCATTTGAGAAGCTTGACAAGAACTGGCAATGTGCATTTGCAGCCCAAAAAGTCCATCATATCCTAGGCTATACCATGTGTGTAACAGCAGATTGAGGAAGTTAATTCTCCCCCTCTACTCTACTCTGCTAAGACTCCCCCTGGAGCACTGCATCCATTTCTGGGAGGCACAAAATAAGAAAGATATGGACCTGTTGGAGTGAGTCCAGAGAAGGGCCACAAAGGTGATTAGATAGCTGAAGCACCTCTCCTATGCAGACAGGTTTACAGAATTAGGTTTGTTTAACTTGGAGACGAGAAGATGACAGAGAGACCATATGGCAGGCTAATACTCAAAAGAGGGGCTAGAAGAAACCTGAAGAGGGACTTTTTACAAGGGCATATAGTGATAGGACAAGGATTAATGTCTTTAAACTGAAGGATGACAGGCTTAGATAAGAAGTCTGTCCTGGTTTTGGCCAGAAAAGATTTAAGATTTTTTTGCAGTAGCTCAGGGGTAGTAGCTGTGGGTGTGCCTAAGAGGTTATTTGATTCCATCATTGCCATGGGTCGGGTAGAGGAACTCTCCCTTTGGAGAGGAAAGGTGTCCCTTTCAAGTGAAGCAAGTATGGTAGAAGGAGCAGTGGGGTGGGGCCACGTAGGGTCAGGTAAGTATTTTGCATGTAAATCACCCTCTCTTTGTACACTCTTGCTATTAGTACTGTTGTTGTTGCTGTTTCTTTTCTTATTGCTGTTTCCAGTGAATTGTTCTTTTCTGAATTCGTGATTTTCAAACCATTCTGGTTTGGAAGTTTCCATGGGGGCACTGAACAGGGGAGTACCATTCCTAAACCATGAAAATGCTGGAAAAAATCCTTCACTGTGGTGAGACAGTGAAACATGTTTCCCAGAGAAATTGTGGATGGCCCATCTCTGTCAGTGTTCAAGGCCAGGTTGAATGGTGCTTTGAGCAACCTGGTCTTGTGGAAGCTATCCCAACCCATGGCAGGGGAGTTGGATCTAGATTATCTTTAAGGTCTTTTCCAATCCAAACATTCTGTGATTCAGCGAACATTTTAACAAGTGAAGACTGTGCCGCTTAAAACTGATATGTGACTTTGATAAAACTGTTGGTTTCCTAAACAAAGGAATATCGGTAATACTATCTAGACTATGATAAACTATTTAATTTGGTAATGAATATTAGACTGGAAAGTTTTAAGATTTGCATAAGAATTATTGTTTAAAAAATGAATGAAGAATTATAACAAGGGCAAGACAAGGCTGGAAAGAGTTGCAGGTAGAGTTCCTAAAACAAATATAAGCCTTGGAAAAAACTTTTAACAATTTTTAATGATCATAACATTAAAAAGTAACATTTTATTGCCATGTTTGCTGTTCACAAATGTAAAGAAACCATTATCACTGCAGAATTAAAATGGTATGATTGTATCGAGGACTGATCAGACAAATGAGAACACTATTAAAAGCAGAAAAAAACAAACCATGAAAGAAAATGATGCTAAACACAAGAATTCTTAATTTAAAAACAACAGAAGATTTTTTTTTTAAAGTAAATTACTTAATACTACATATTTTATTTAAAATTAGTGTGATTCATCTGCTCCCAAGAAAATATTTAATAGATGACATATCAGGCATGGTTCTTTCATGTAGTAAGTGCAAGGCATTAGTAATATGTCATCAGTAATATTTTTCACAATTCTATCACTCATATTTAAAAAAAACAAAGTGAATGCAGACTACAAATCTAAAAGATCTTCATTCTCAGAGAACAAAAAAGGACTGTGCAGAAATATGAGTGATATATATACATCTATACATCTAAGTAGGGTAAACGTGAATGGAAGAAGATATTTGAACACACAAAATATATTTGTACTGGACATTAGAGAATAAAACCTTGCTAAATAGAAGGACATTAAGGCACTAAAATATATTGCCTAGGAAAATTCTATCACCAGAATTAGAGGATTTCAGGAAGAGTCTGACAAAAATCTGTCAAGAATGATTTGGGACTCCAGATCTTGTTTTTGGACAGGGAAGTGGAAAAAAGGACATATTTGGTTTCCTCTCTTGATTTTCTGAAAATTACTTTAAACAGCACATCTTTTGTTTTTAACTCCGCAGGTCAATTAACTGAGCCAACAAAAACAAAACACAAAAAATATTACAGTTTAATATATCTTTGGTTCATTCACTGTTTATTGTAGCACTTCTCTAAAATCAAGATTTACTTCTCCAAAACCTACAGAAGTGAAGGCAAATCACAGACATCCATAGCATCTTGGTGCATGACCTTCATCCCTCACGGTCATTCCCTTACTGTAGATCATTATCCTATGATACCAGACGGTGGGTTTAATGCCACTCAAACATTTCACAGTCTAATGTACAAACTGTGTCATTTCTTTATCAGGATCATGCTTCATCTATCATGCTTTCAGCTCAAGGAAAGTGTTTGCGTCTTTCAAGAATAAAATACATTCAGGAACAGTTTGATAAAATGGTTGGTTTGTCAAATTGCTGTTAATGTAATCAGCAGTTAATGTAAGCATCAACAAGATGAAAATATCAGCAACTATAACAGTTTAACATAGAATTAAACAAGAAAGTACTATGTTTCCTCAATTCATGAAGGACATGGAGGTGCTGCAGCAATTCCAGAGAAGGGAAACGAAGCAGGTAAAGGGTCTATAGGGTAAGTCTTATGAAGTGCATCTGAGAGAGTTAGGGTTGTTTAATCTGGACAAGAGGAGGCTCTGAGATGACCTTATCACTCTCTACAAAGGAGGTTGTAACCAGGTGGGGGTCATCCTCTTTTATCAGAAAACTAGTGGCAGAATGAGAGGACACAGTCGCAAGCTGTGCCAGAGGAAGTTCAGGTTGGAAATTAGGAGGAATTTGTTCACAGAAAGGGTGATTAAAAATTGGACTGGACTGCCCAGGGAAGTGGTGGAGCCACCATCCCTGACAGTGTTTAAGAAAAGACTGGGCATAGCACTTCGTGCCGTGGTCTATTTGACATGGTTGTGCTCAAAGGTTGGACTTGATGTTTTTGGAGGTCTTTTCCATCCTAAATGGTTCTGTGATTCTGTAAAAGAGACAGTGGGCAGGGAAAATGGAAATCTTAAACAAAAGTGGAATCTTAATCAAACTGTGTAACAATGTTTATATGTTAGCCTGCACCAGTCTATGGCCTTAAGATCAGAAATGTTACATCATTTTATGCTGAAAGTAGTGATTGGCTGCTAACTGAACAAAAATAATTGAATCTCAAGCACAAACATTTCAAGAGTGCATTAAACCATCTGTTTGCCATCTCTGAAGAGGTATTAAATAAAATTCTACATTTCCCACACAGAGCAGTTGGTAGCAACAACCAGATATACCACAGTGTTTTACAACTCTGCGGATGGTTTAGGAAATAGTATCACAAACTTAAAACATATTTGCTAAAATATTAAGAGATGAACATGCGAAAACTGACCTTTTACAGTTTATACCTAAGAGGTATCTTTATATTCTCAGTAATGATATAATCATGTAAAATATCTATAGATATTTTTCTCATAGAATTAAAATAGTAATAATAAAAATTAAGATCATTGATTCATATTTTATTTGTATAACACATAGTTATGCTCCTGTAGTTTTTGCAGCTCAGTACTAAGTGTTGAAAGTCAGTATTCAGATTTTTAAGTGTGCAGAAATTTACAAAGTTTAAAATTGGGATATACAATAGTAGAAGTAGTACACTGAAGCTTTTATCTCCTTTTATGAAGTATTCTCATTGGAAGATAAATATATCTTGTAGCAATGGCTTGTCATTCTCATCCCTTTTGGATTCTTACTTTCAGCTGGGAAGACAGGTTGCATGGATTCATCTTTTAATTTCTCCCATCCTGGTTCCAGGACAGATAACACTACAGTGTAGTGGCAGAGTTAATTTTCTTCCTGGTAGCTGATACAATCCTGGATTTAGGATGAGAATAATGTTGATAACATACTGATGTTTTAGTTGTTACTGAGTGGTGCTTATCCTAAGTCAAGGACTTTTTAGTGTCTCATGCTCTGCCAGTGCAGAGTTGCACAGGAAGCTGAGAAGGACCCTAGCCAGGACAGCTGACCCAAACTGGCCAAAGGGATATTCCATACCACAGGATGTCACACTCAGTATATAAACTGGGGAGAGTTGGCCGGGAGGGGGGTGGGAGTTGCTCAGGGGTGTTACTCAGGGGAGTTGCTCAGGGGTGGGATGAGATGAGCATTGGTCAGTGGGTAGTGAGCAATTGTAATGGGCATCACCTTGTCCTGGACTTTATTCCTTTTAATTACAATTACGTGCAATTACTGTTATTGTTTGTTGCTTATTATTGTTTATTATTATTATTGCTATTGAAATTGTTATTTTTTGACATTGCTATTGTCATTGTTATCCTATTATTTTACTTTATTTCAATTATTAAACTGTTCTTATCTCAACCCATGGGTTTTAAGTTTTTTTGATTCTCCCAACTTGCGGCAGAGTGGTGAGTGAGCGAGTGGTTGTGTGGTGTTTAACTGCTGGCAGGAGTTAAACCACAATATCTCCCTGAAAGATAGAAAGATGGACCTGTGTAAAACTGTAAAAAGCAATAACAACTCAAAAGGAAATGTCAGAATCAATTAGCAATTGAAGAAAGTGAACAGTGCTCTGACTTATAAGAAGAAAAGGATCTCAGAGAAGTGGCCTTTGCAATCTTTGAGAAAAACAGACAAATGAAACCTGAGTTCTAAAGATTTTAAATGTGTATGTGCTGACAATACAGTGACCTTTAGACTGGACTTTACAGATAAAAGTTTTAAGATACTGCACTTATGGCTTTTCTTTGTATAGAGGATTCCCATTCACATTTTGAATGTAGTCTCTCATAGGCAAATGAAATACAACTTGCAATAAAATGGCCACTGGAAAGCCCATGGACTGGCCAGAATTAGTTTCCATGCTATTCTCCAAAAGAACAGAAAAGAAAAAGTATTTCAACTGCAAATCAAAGCTTTCTACTACTTTGTGCTTTAAGCAATATGAAACTGTCCACAACATTATATATTTCAAGTTCAGATACACTAAAGGTTTTATTCTGTTGCTCTCTGTTGCCTTTTCTCTATAAGTAAAAATACATCAAAGGACATAATGCCTTCTGCTTTCCTAACACCTTTTAGGAGAAAAAAACTCAAATGTTTACAGTAACTATGACAAAACATGATAAATGCAAAAACCAAAATAAAAGCACCAAATAAAGCAGGGATGTTTTCTGGTTAGAATCATTGTTTGCTTGCTGGGGGAACACATGGAGTATTTTAATCCATAGTTGTGCTTAGTGAAACTAGCTTATTGTGGTTGAAGGCAGCTATTTATCTATGCCAGATGGAACAGGAATGAGGTTTAGAAGAAAATGGCCTAACAAAATGTTTTACAGGGATGGGAAAGAATGCTAAAGCCTGCTTCAGACTAGGTTTCTTCCGTGTATTTCATTATTCCCACCATTTAAATGTTTGGCAGTCTGAGGATTAAAGGTAGAAGAGTCTCCTAGACATAGTCCTGCTTCACGTCTACAGCTCGTGGTTAATTTCTTATTTGGAAAACTACCACAATAATGCAAAGTTACAACACAGGTTTAGATATTGGCCAATGGACATGTGAGAGATTTCCATTTTCACTTAGTCTGGATTCACTGCATTATCAAGAAGCAACCTTTCAAACCAACCATGAATAGAAAAGATGAAAAAGAAACCAGTTTATCTTCACATAAATGAATCTTCCCCTCTACAGTGATTACAAAGCATGTGCACACCTGGCCCCATCGTACACACTTTTTACAAAGATTATCACTCAACATGGGAACCACATAATACCTCTAAAGAAATTGTCTGTTTGATTGTTTCCAAGTGTTTCACTTCCTGGCTTTTTATATACTCAAATCAGTGTGTAGCATTGCTTCCTGGGAGCATACTGGGTAGTGAGATCAATGAGAGACCTGAGAGGTGTAAGATATAGCCTATAGTTAAGGACCAGAGTAAGTAAATTAACTGTATGCCTCAGATCTACCTGAGCTGCTGCTTCAATGGGAAATAGTTATACATATCCCCTAGGTTATACTAGGCTTGATGGAGGAGTAGAAGAGCATAACAAGTAATAATTAATTTGTAGGTTTGATATGACACATGGTGGAGAGTCATCATCTTCATACAGTTAAGTGTTAACAACTGTGTCCCTATAGAATTTATAACATTTAATTATTTACTATTAACTTATTCCTTTTTTCGGGATATTTAAGTTTGGTCTCACCATTAGTATACAATCAGATTATTTCTAATGTTAATTGTAATAATGGTGAGGAAGACTAATTGAATTGACTTCTGTCTTCTAAACAGACTGCACTGGACAGATAAGAATAGAAATGGCTTTTGATCAGTTGCAGGAAGTAAAATATAAACAGTATACATAGTCTGAATGTTTTAAAATTTTATTTCCGATTTTCTTAATTGTTCAAAGACAGATCTATTTGACAGTGCTGATGTCTTTGTTTCTTTCTCTATCGGGCAAAAATTATTGCAGAAAAAACATCACCCTAATATGGATTCAGATATAATCTCTGACATTAAAAGTTGCTAATAATGGCAAGGGTCCTAAATAAGATTTCCTGGTGAGATTTTTGCTCTTTACTTGGATACAAAATCAAACGCAAGAACAACTTACTAATTAGTGTCAGTTATTTTTGTGTTTGCGGCAGAGTTTAGTAGGAACCTTCACATTTTAAAGAGATTTAACTCTGCATTTATGACCCTATTTCAGGACTGAAATATGCTTGTAAAAGAGTATTCAAAGAAGAGATACTCTCAGACTAAGTGACATTTGTGGTCACTTGGAAATGTACAGGTAATTGTATCTGCTAAATTTTCAACTTCAGTTCCAAAAACGCACTGGTAATTCACCTATTTTCTATAAGAAAAATAATTCAGTGTCATAAAACACTTTGATATAACAGGTTCTTTGTTTCCACATGCGTGTCTTTACACATCAGGCTCATGTTTCAGGTTTGCTAAGTGAAAATAGCTGAGAGAGGATTTTGAAAAGAAATGTTCATGATGGGGTTAATGGATTTAAGGAATATTGTCTTTATCTTCAAACTACCTTCAGATCTGGATAAACAACAGAGTTACTCTGGTATTCTGGGCACCAGGCTGCAGTGACCTGCAGAACAGAGACAGTTTTTCCTCCTGCTGTACAGGAGCTAAAACCAGGCTGGCTGCTGCCAAGGAAAGATGTTTATGTGCGGGGACTGAAGAAAAAACACCACCAAATTTTGCTTTCCAGTACCCCTCTTCTGGTAATCTCTTTTGTTATTTATACTGCTGAGAAACTTGAAACAGTTCTAAAATTGAGTCTTACCTTCCAAACCAAAGACTGAAAATTATGTTCTGGGAACTACAAAGACCAGAATATTGCTTTATTTCTGTGACAGGATTCATCACATTTTTCTGAATGTCACATGTCATTTTTATGGCATACATTTGTTTTACATTTACTTGGTGCATAGTTGTTAAATTAGCAATGTTTTTCTTCCTTATGACCATCACAATAACCGGTCACGAGTCTTCTGTAAATTCACATAGCAATTGAAAATAAAGCAAAAGTCAATGTTCTAGCTTGCAATCCAACTCACTGAATTGCTTAATCTTAGACATAAAATTTATTAGATTTAGTGAACAAATCCCATTTTTGGCAAGTAATCACAAAGGCTCAGTGCCAGCTCGTTATTTCTATCATTCAATCATAAAAACTGATATGTGCTATTTATATGCTATTCACAGATACTGAACGCCAGAAATAATCCTAGTGTTAAATCAGACTTCTTGCATTATTCATGATGTTCTCTGTAATATTATTTTTGCAACTCAAAGAGAAACAAGCAGTATTGCTACTTCGGGAAATAAGTCACATGAAACTGTATTTGTGTTTCATGGCCATCTGAAGAAATTCTAAGGTTTGATCTAATTAAAGGCACATATCTATATTCCTACAATGTTGAGGCTAAATTTCATGTTAAGAAATTAATTAAAATTACCAAAAATATACACCAAAGTCTCCTATTTAAAATCTTCCCTTAAGGTCCTTGATTCTTAAAGCAAGGTTAGCAAATCTATGCCATGAAGCAAATGTATTTTGAAGAATATGCTTTCAAAAGGGCAGATTTTAGGTGAAAAAATTTCATCTGACACGGTATTAGTCACTTGGGTAGTGTGATTAAAAGTCTGCAGTCAACAACAAGAGAAAAGAACAACATAGGTGGCGTGAAATATAATCTTTGACTCTTCAGTCTAAATGATCTTGTGTCACCAGTGATTTCTACCTAAATCTACAGTGTTATTTTTTTACATTTCCTTGGCCAGCTGAACCACACTTTGTCTATGACCCATAACTTGAGTTTTGTCTTGCACAAGAATATATTTCTAATATATAAATGGGACAAGTCATTAGTTTTCTCAGTGGGACCGCTAATGTGGTATTTAAGACCTGCATTATTATTAGTAACATTTTTAAAGAAAGTATTTTTTATCATTATGTTGTTTTGGTTCACCTTACTGTTAGTGTTATCAAAATCAACTCATATATGTCACTATCTGTACATACTTAAGAAGGCTGTGTTTTAGAGTCTAATTATTTTTAACTGAAAGCATCAAAGAAATTTCATGTTGAGAAGTCTTATTTGTTTCTCTTTTCCTCTAGAAAGTGTACATTTATTAAGCAGAAAAAAAATTAATAAAAAGGTATTGGTGCAGAAAAGTGAAAAAAAGAGTTTCTTGAAAGTAGTTCTCATTTTCTGAAGAAGCTTTCTGTTTCAAATTTTTTCCTTCCTTTCCTCCTGTTTTCAAATCATTGCAAGGATAAGGTTATTGAAGTATTATCAAATGCCTCCTGCCATTCTGACTGTGATATATTTCCTAACCTTTACTCTGGCTTTGACTGGGTGATCCCAGCCACTGTGTCAAGGGAATGGTTCTTCTGCAGCAAAATTAAATTCTGTCATACCCAGTTGTTTGGTTCCACATTGTGACAAACTAATCAAAAGTTTATGCATTTTTAATAGAAGTCATGAAACAGTGAAATTCATAGAATCAAAGGAAATTTAAAATATAAAAAGAACAGTGATATGTTGTTTTTTCCTATCACAGCTGTTGACTCGTTCCAATACATTCCAAACATAACCTTTGCAGTCACAGATTCTAATGTATTTCTCTGTTTTCTTTTGTGACACTCACTGTGTAATGCCATCAGATAAAAGTGTATCTGAGTATTCGAAAAGCTGAGAAATAGGCCAATGTGAAAAAAATAGGATAAAGATGGTCAGATGCTTATTGTGTAAGTTCTGTGTGACTGCTGCAGGATCATCTGACAATGTCTCATCTAGCTACAAATGAACCACACCAGACATGCAAAGTTATCATCAGTACAGAAATAAAGAAAAAGGGAGAAGGTAAAATAATACAATATCATAACTATATTGCATAAGCAGCCTTGATCAATATTTTTTACTGTAATTAGGTTTTTATTATTTATAACATCTTCAAAACCAGGAAAAGACTAAACCAGGACATCACAAAATTTAGGCTGGAATGAAAAACACATTAAAAAAAAAAGGAAGAAGAAGCTGATAAATTAATACAGAAGATTTTCTACCTGTCTATTGAACTAAAGTCTTCTCATAAAAGCTCTTTTTGTAACAGTGCGTTTAGCAACTAAGCATTCTTGAAAATCATATTCCAATTTCCTTTCAGACAGAATGAAGTCAAGAGTTGTCTGGAAACCAATGAAAAGTCTTTTATTTCTTTGTCACTTGTGTTTTGCAAGATTCGTGTTTCTTTTTACAAATAAGTTTAGTAAAAATTAATTTCAAAGAAGCAGATGTAAGTTACTAGTTCTGCCTGTTGCTGTCTGTGTTCATGCTGAAAATCACTTTATTCAATGCCTGATATAAGTGAGTGTGACCATGCTTGCTAGTGCCTGTACTGTTGGCCACAGCAAAGCACACATGCCTGCTGAAATTGGCCCATCACATTTTCACCCTTTGAAGGCTTCAAAGTCTGTTTGGAGTCAGACAACTGTCGACACCATGCTCCGGCTATCTCATGCCTCAGTGCTTTTCAACAAAATACTTCCACTTGCCTCTACACACCCAACAGGCAATGGGTAGACTCCTGTGCTGCTTCCAGAGACATATTTGAAAAGACTTGCTATCAGCAACTGGAATATTTCAAGACTATTTACACTTTCTGTTAGGAAAGTAAATCCTTGACATTGATACAAGAAATACCTTGTATTTCATTTACTCTCAGACAAGTTTGTGTAGAAAGAAAGACAACTGGAAGGCTATTAAGAAGTAATACTATTCGTATAGAGTACAGGGAAGTTAGTCAGATGCTACTGAGATAATTGGCAACTGATGTCCAAATTTCCACGTATATATTTGGACAATTAGTTGAACTCCATTGTGTGAGAAACTTGTCTTATGTTTGGTGCATATTGCATTAAGAAACTTCAATGAAAGCTGTTTAGATGAGAGTTTGGAATGCCCTCATTTTATCCCCTTGACCTAGAGGATGACTGAGGGCTAAACCCGGATTTGTCAGTGAGTATCTGCCAACTTTAGGCCTCTGGTAGGAGTTATCTTAAGGCTGCTCCCAGCCACAGACTGTGGTGGTTTTCTACGAAGATCCCATATAGACTTCTGTATTGGAGAAAGATTTTAAAATCTGTTTTATGCACTTGATGAAGTAAGAAAAAAAAGCACCACATTCAGCTTTTTAAAATTCAACAGTATTGGCCCTAGTGAAGCAGCCTGACATATCTCCTGCCTGATGGCAGCATACTGCTAAAGAAGAAAACAATAAATTCATTAATAGAAATGTGAAGCCAGGTTAAGAACTTGTGAATACTCAGATGATACAAAATAAATCTGAATTTTGAAAGGCTGGAAGATGAGTTCTCTGAAATTAAGATATTTTTCTTATTTTCCCAAACATTACCTGTTATAGTGGGAAGCTGCAGGAGGTAAATTTCAACATTAAAATGTACCATGATGTCTTGGACGAGCATGTGAAGTCTTTGGGCTGCAGGGAAGTCTGCAAATGGCTACGAGCAAGTCAGCAGGAAACACAGGGGGAACAGGCATCTCCATTAGGTCATGGTGAAAGATTAGGACATGCAGCTCACGCACTTCCATCACTGAGCGCTTAGTAAATGAAACATTGCATTCCCAGCTGTTTGCATCAGCAGGCAAAAAGTGTGAAAAGTCAGAAATTAAAACACCTGTGTGAAGTTAGGAAAGAGTCAGGTAAAGTGTCAGCTCTGTCAAGAGAAGCTAAATACAGTGGTCTTTGGTGACAAGGGATTGCTCCATCCAGGTGCCCTGGAGCCAAAGTTGTTCATTGCTCCAGCCAAGGGGTTTTCTTATCCTCAAGTCCCATACAGCCAGGATGTTGCAATTCCCTCTCCCTGAGTCCTACCAGCAGTAAGATTGAATGCATATTACCCCTATAAACATACACTCATCAACTACAGACAAGGCTGGATGCAAAAACCAGTATAGAGAACAATTCCTTTGCTGGTGCTTTAGAAAGGACTGGAGACCATCATCCATGCAAAATGGCTGGGGGAGAGACTGATGGCCCCATGCTGGGCTTGAACATGGCCCTGTGCCCTGTCCAGGGTGAAAGGGAGCCACACTGAGGGGCACAACAGGGACAGGCAGGGCTGGTGGTGCTCTCAGGGCCCAAACAAGTACAAATTAAAGTACTTTTTCTTCTGAAGTCTTACATATATTCTTGGAGGTTATTCATCCTTCTACCAGAGAGGTAGATAATATCAGGAATAATTACTTCTCTCAACTAAATAGCATAACAATAAATGCTCATAGTAAGACCTACAGTACAGTATGCCATCTCTTAAAATGTACATGCATCACTAAGTTTTATGCTTAACAGATATGGTTTAAATAACACTCATACGGAGAGAACATCTATATTACAGCACCCACTGTCAGAAAATACAATGACTATGCTTGAGTCTGTTAAAAAAGTGAGACTCTAATAGCACTCATTTCACATTAAATGTGATCCACTCTTGGGCTAATAAAGACATTTTCAGTATTAATGAAACTAATCCAACACTAGAGATTTCCGCCTGCTCATTACAATAATTTATTCATACAGTGTTCAGTTCCTGGGAGACTCTGCTGGAGAGCAGTACTCAGGACAGACATTTCTAGGAGCATTTCTGAGCTGGTCTCCAGCTTATCACTGGATTTTTCCCTTGCTGTCCCTGTTAAGCTTCTCGAAGCAGTCAAAATCTGCAAATGTGAGCCTACTCGAATATTTTCCAAAATGAGTCCATGATCAGAGAGGACAAAAATCTTTAGCTCTTCACATTTGAGTGTTTTCAGTTCAGCATTTCTCTGGTAGGCTGAAGGGAAATAACATAGAATAAACAATAAAACTGAAATTAAAATAAGCGATAAAGACAGAGTTTACTAGGAATTTAAAAATACTTTTTAAACTGTTCACACCTTCTGGCTGGAAATACCAGACAAAAGATAATTTGAGCAGCTATTTTCAGATAATCACTTAGAGGAAAAAAAAACAAAGTTTATAGAAAGTTTACATAAGATAACCATGACCAACAAGACAATAGGTATGACCATGAAAATAAAACAGAAAAGTGACATTGCAATAACTTAGATCACTTAACAAGAGTATTTCTAGGTCTTTGTCTCCCATTCCCATGCTTGACTGGTCACTTCATCTCCCAACACTTCACCAGAAAAGTGAAAATCCAACAGGAATGAGAGTGGGTCTCTTTAATCAGATTTTCCAAGACTGTTTTTGGCACCCTGCTGGCCAGGAATCATATCAGTGTTATGCTTTTTACTCACATCTAATCTATTTCTTGGGGATGCATTGAGAACCCAGCTACATATCTATATGTTCAGCAGCTGCACTCTCAGGTTCAGGAGCTTAAACGTTTGATATGACAACCTAATTGTCACTATACATTAAAATGATTTTTTGTTTTTTGAATAAAGTGTGAATCATCTTCTAGTGTAAGTGTCATGGTTGTTTGAAACAAACTTCTCTCTTTTTATATTATCTATTTTACTCTTGATATAACTTCTGTAATAGTTTTCTATTCTTCTTCTTAACATTACACTGGAATTGCTATTATGGAATGCAGTTTAGACATTTTTTCCAGTATTCTGATTTCTGGACATCAAACAACCATTTGATTTATTTAGTTCTTTCTTGACTCAAAGAATTCAAAGAAAAAAAAAAGTATCAGCTCTAGATTCTTCATGAGCTCAGATTCTCATGAAATACTTTAATTTTGCACCTAAACCCAAAAATAAAATTTTGACCTATCTGAAATGCATAGCAAATCTTTTTTGGATCAGTCAATATTAACTTTGAATTATTAGAATCCATTTAAAATTATATTACTGAAATGAATCTTGCTTTGTCATAGGAAACCATAAGAGAAAAAAAATTATATTCCTAAATTAATATTCAGAAGAGCTAACTTGGCATTCCTAGCTGGAGAACTTACTACTTTAAGCTGCCTTACTCTTACAAAAACTTCTACAATTAAGGAACTAATCAACAATATACTATATTGATTAAAACAAGTCTCTTCTATACTCAGTGAAGTCTTTAAACTATTCAAACTTAATTCATCTTGACACTATGGTAATTTAGGTTGTGGTTTTTTTTCCTTCTAGGAGTATATTCAATTTCAGATTACTCAGCATTAAATAACTCTTTGGTATTATCCTTTTCATTTCTTACCAGTATGCAGGCTTCTCACCTCCAGTTTTGAAGGTAATCCTTTTCCTCCAGTTAATTTAGAAAGAATTCCTACTGTATAGATTAAAAATAAAGATTTAAAATGACCAAATAATCTGATCAACATATAGAACATTTAAATATACATGTAAAGTTATTTTTCTT